>NC_143188.1:11509821-11660803 GCF_047325235.1 Durio zibethinus | reverse complement strand
TGTGATTCTGTTGAACGAGTTCAGATATACTATTGTCCAAAATTAAAGAGGATCCCTCTATATCTTCCCCTGCTTGAAGATGACCGACCATCTCCTCCACCTTCTCTCCAAAAAATCCAGATAGGACAAGAATTGTGGGAAAACATGGAGTGGGACCATTCCTATGCCATATCTCTATTGGATCCATTCGTGGAGTACTATGATAAGGTGCAATGAAAGTGGATTCCTGCACGTTCAGATGCCTGATATCAATTAAATTATCTGGTTAAATACCGGATGATAACGGTATACAATTCAATCCCACGTTTATTTCTACCTATGTTACTTAACAATGACCTCTGTTTTAAAGCACCTTAATGAAAGATTTTTCTTTTCAGAAAATTAATCATCAGGTGTTTTGTGGCAATTCCTGATAGTCTTAGGCTAAGTAACACGATTACACAAGTTACTCTGAATTATCTTTTGCTTTTGCTGTTCCTATTGTAATGTTTGCTTGCTGTCTGCTTGGTTTCATCCGTGTAAAAGGATGAAAAAATATGAATAATTCTATCTGTGTTTATCATGCAAAACCAAATTCTCCCTATTTTGCATCGAATAGAACATGCTGAGGCAAATTCTTCATGTAAAACCTCCTTGATATAGATCTGGAGAATCATACGGTCTGATGAAACCATGTGTATATGACTCGAATCCGTAGTCCATGCATGATTTAAATTTGACACCTCCCATTTAATCTTCATCTCACTTTTCCCTTCCCATTTTCGTATATTTCTTTCTTACGAATTCCTTTGTTCTCTCTTATCACACCAATGATGATTTGTTTGAAACGTTAGAGATAAGCAGCAAAGGCGAAGGAGTGATCCCTACATTTTGAAACAAGTCTTCATGCATCTGAAGGACAGATTGCTGTTGTTGGAGTCGGACTCCCAATGCCACGTTGCCGTTGGAGGCGTTCATGTAGGATTGGTTAACCATTTATTGAAAGGCCTAAACACTAAGGTATAAAATTCAAATCAAAGCTTATTTTTTTACTGTTAATAGTTCATCTGTCTCCTTTTTCCCTTTCTTATATGTTAATTTCAAGCTTCTCTGTTTTTGTCTTTTGCAGTTTTCCTAGACATCTTAGCAAGCCAAGTATTATTTGGTGCCAAGATCTTCAACTTTCTACGGTATTAAGATGTGTGGAGGAATGAGAAGATTACTAGATATATGATTCAAGAAGCAGTAGCCAATTGTGTACTCTGTTCCTCAGCTCATTTTACTACTTCAGCTGTTTATTGTTGTAAATTTGGCTATGTACTTCAGCTTGTCTCTCTCTTTTATTTCTTGGTTTTGCCACTTGAGTGAATTTTTTAGTATGGTTGTGAGAATTTGGAGTTTTATGCTATGAGATTCTTTCCATGTCTGTTACAAATTTGTTTCTTAACTCTTCTCTAAGGAATTTAAAACTATGGTTAACTTTTGTTTTTTTCAAGTCTGTAGTTCTTTTATTGAAAATTTATTTTTAGGTTTTCCTTTTCACTCATTTTTTGAAGGAAAAAAAATCAGAAAGAATGTAAAGGATGGCTTAGCTGTCATTCCTAAAGAAGAATTTTTCATTTTATTTTCAATTGCAATTTCGTGAAATACAGCTCATTTTGCCAACCATTGCCTGAAGTGCATTAAATGTAAAACAAAAAAAAAAAGGAAAAAAAATTCCCAAAGGAATCCCCGCCAATTGCCAGCAATTTGTTAAAATGTCATGTTGAAGCTTAATAAATAATCCATAAGAGTTGGGAAAAGCACCATTGTCTTTGATAAAATATAAAACCAGTTTCTGACTTACAATTTTTTTTAAGATGTTTTTTTTTTTTTTTTCTCTAAAACCATTGAACCTAGCAATTTCCCTCATAAAGCTTTCCTGACAGAAAAGTGTTCATGTAACCATCCTGGAAATGTGATCATCGAGTAACTTTTGGCCTGGTAAAAAATCACATAAATGATTAATATAAACAATACAAAATCCGGAGTTAATTTAATTAGTGGTTACTATAATCGCCCTCAAATGATGGTACCACTAATCGATTCGCGGTTATTCCCAACACATGTATCCTACCTTAAACAATAAAGAAACATATACAGTCAAATTCGATTCACAACCAAGCCAGACATCGATGTTGTTTATGATTTAGAGCAGTTGAATTAAACAATTTTGACCTTAGAAGCAATAGCTGTCACCTTCCTCGTTTCTGGAATCTAAAACCCATAGTTGCTACAAGCTTACACTTCTCCTTCAATCTTTTCATTGCTCCAAACATACTTGTTTTCTTTCTATTTTAGTCAAGATTTTCAGAAGTATCAAATAATCCTAACTCTTGTTGTCTCTTCTCCTTCCATTCTCGTTTCTTTTCTTAGTTTTGCCATCCACAATCATTCTCCTTCCATTCCTTACTTTTACATTTAATATATATATATATATATATTTTATTTCCTGAATTTTTTAAGATGATTGTATTTGATCACACTGTTATGTACATTAAAAATTTAGAATTAAGTTTCCATTTCATAAAAAAGTACTCAATTAAGCAAGTTGGTAAAACAAAAAGATCCATATTACATATAGTGAATTTTCTTCAAAAGCAAAAGACAAACGTATGATTACAAATATATAAAAAGTCCATGTACTAGAAATGGTTTAGTGACCTTTTCACATATTAATCTTTAAATTAAGTCTAAAAATAATTTATTATAGGGTCCTCCATAGCATCTGGAAGAAAAATATTAACCGAATAAGGTGCTTTTTATTAAGAATTAATCAAAGGACAATTGTTGCTTTTAATATTGCTCTGACATTTTTTTTGTTTTTCTTTTTTCACAAATTTTGTGTGAATTAGGAGGAAAAATTATGCAAAAAAGAAATTCATAATTGGGGAAATGATGAGCAAAGAATCACAGGAAAAGGGTCTTATCTAAATCTAGAAAAGTTGTTTTCCACTACTTAATGTTGGAGCAAAGTAAGAACACAAGAATGGTAACTAAAGCCAAAAAATATGCTATTCAAGTCATGACTAGACAGACACAGCGGCAAACATATGGGATTTAGTTGCTATTCTTATGTTTGCCACCAAGGTCTCTTCTTGCCCCCCTCCCTCCTTCCTTTTTCTTTATGTCAATTTTTCCCTCTTTTATCTGATATATGTGTTCATGATCATCTTTAAAACAAACACTTCTGGTTTAACATTAACTTCCAAGAGGGTGATATTGGATTTCTTCATTGGATATATAAGTTTGGATTATCTTCAAGATTGTTCAATGGTTCTATTTAAGAACATATCAAGTTTAGGGTTTAAATTTAAGACTTGGAAAGGATTACATATAGCATTAAAATTAAACGAGATTTTATCCTCGGTCGTATTGATCATATCATGTATAAAAAGTCACTAAATAAAAGAGTTTTCAAAATAATTTATTTCCCTATAAACATGTATAAAAGAATTAATTATTCAAATTTCAATACATACATGTATATATATATATATATATATATATATATATAAATATACATTTGTATGAGGTAGGGATATAGGGAGTATGTTGGAAGTTTTCTTCCTATATCCCACTTTTGTCTTTAGAAAAACGATCATAAACTAAACCTATGGAACAACGGTGAAGGAAACATGTTGGGATGAGAATTTTTCTATTGCATGCATCTTTCACTTAAAAGAGTTGTGTTCAAATTATTATTTTTAATTAAAAAAATCAGTTCTTGCAATTAAAAAGAAATTATTGAAAACAATTCAAGACTGGGTTAAGATTCACAATATCAAATTTATATGTTATTAAACTTCCTCATATGTAAGTGCCAAAATATAGGAGAGGATACCGATGTTTAGATATGGAATGAAAAATGATTGTTATAAACAGATTTATACCATATGCTACAAATTAAGAAATAAGAAAGGTGGGATTTGTTTACTAATTAAAAGTTGCTAAGTGCAGGTTGCCGTGGTGCAGGCTTAATCACAAGCTGTTTGGTATTGTTTGTTCTCAAAGTGAGCTTAGTAATAATTATCTTGAATAATCAAACAATGTCAATTTTGAGTGTTTTGATATTCTATTGTTAGGATCACGATAATTTTGATTTTAATTATTAGATAAAAAGTTTGTCAATCAATTAAATACTCAAATCAATGGAAGTATAATCAAACAATTAATCAATTATATTAGAGACAATAATTTAACTTGGTCTAATTAAACTGGTTTATGTCTATGGATAAGAAAAAAAATTTATTAATTGTAAATAATTACAAACATATCAAATAATCAATACTCACTCATAATCAATAAATATGGATAATCTCATTCTCTTTTATTCTTATAGAGTATTATCAATTCAAATAAACACATATCTATGTGGTTTACCATACTTATGTGACTCATCATACCTGAATGGACCATCTTATTTTTCTCTAATCTACTCACAAACATAACAATCACTACATCATATGAATCCTCTCGTTTGCCTCTAATCTACTCATGAATATACATACTCATAAGGATTCTCTCAAATCTACTCTAGTCCTATGAGTTATTTGCACAACAAAACCTTATAATTCTATTACATCTCTTATATCTAATCCTATAACTTCCATTATTTATAAGTATAAAAACTTGTTTACCAAGAATTTCTTTTTTTTTTTACAAGTTTTTTTATTCATCAAGTAATATTTAGTTAATTTCATACAAAACTCTTATGAATTTTGAGTTAATCCTAACACATACTAACCATATTTGTAGAATGTAGAAAAGAATTCACTAACGATGGATAAGATAATTTTTCTTTTTTAAAATATATTTAAGAGTATAATCACTCATGTAGCATATAAAATATATGAAAAAATTAAGCAACTATTCCAGCTTGAATATGAAAATTTTGATAACCTTTTTGAGTTAGGTACGAATGTAGAAGTAAACTGAACTAAACTTTGAGCCAAGTTTTCAAGTCTCATGTGCATTAGGTTTTTTTTTGTTGTATCAACTTAACTCCAATATTATTTCATTAAACCCTAATTATTAGTCATATTTTTTTGTAATATTTTATTTTCATCTTTGAATTTTTAATTTAATTTATTGCATGTTCATCCATTTAACAACATGTCACTAGAGGTGTTCTTGGGTCGACCCGAGTTGGGTTTGGTCAGGACTCATACTTGATATTAATAACTTATATACATGTCCAGGTTTGATCCGAAATTTTGGATCTTAAAATTTTTTCAAACTCAATCAAAATTAAAAAAATTAAATTTCAAGTCTACCCATTAAACTTAATTTATATAATAAAAATTTTAAAAAAGTGACTAAATTATATTTAATGAGATTATATTTAATTCACTTATATACAAAAATAAAAAAATAAAAATTAAGTTTAATAAAATATATATAATTTTTAATTTTTATATATATGTGAATTAATTTTTATATAATTTATATATATAAATAAATAATTTATTTATGTGAGTTTGGGCTTGGCCGAGAGCTCGAACTTTAAATCTTTGGTCTAAGATTTGATATGAAATTTAAACAAATCTAAAAATTATGCTTAAACCTGTTTAACATGTCTTAATTTTTTATCCAAGTCTTTTCAAAACTTGAACGGACTTTTAGATTTTGATAGATAAACTAACTTTTAAATAAGTCTATATGTGATTAGCATATATTACTAGAATTTTTGTCATGACATTTCAAATTGTTTAAATGCGTATGGATAACAAGAAATCATTTCAATTTGTTATTGAGCTTGTTATAATTAAAATTTTTAACTAAATACCCAAATATAATTATATTTTGAAACCATTTGCTAATTAAATACAAAAAATCACTATATTTTGAAACCAATTTACAATACCTGCCATTATTTTTATATATTGAAGTTAATTGATGATACAAAAAATTATGAAATACACTTATAATGGAGTTTTTAAACTTTATAAGTGGAATTAACAAAATGATCCATTCATTTGATAAACATTTTTACTTTTTATTTTTCATTTTTTAATAAAATAAAAGAATTAAAATTTTAATAAAAGATTATAAATAGATAGTCTAAAGTAAAAGTGTTTATTGGATGAAACCTTTATTAATTCATAGATAATTTTCTTGTGTCAATTCTGGCTCAATTTGATGGTAAATAAGTACTTTAACTTAAAACACATGGCTATTAATTAAGTCAATTCAATGTGTTGGCTTTAATTTTTATTGGTGGATGGTGTCAAATATTTTCACTTATCTACCCAATATTATAGATAAACTTAAATTGAAATAATCATTTTAATTAACATTTTCTTGAAAAGGTAAAACCAAAATACTATTAATCTTAACACTTTTTTTTTCAATTATTTATTTCACACGTGTTAAAAGCCTATGGTTGAATTTTAAATATATGTTTAAAGTCACAAAACCAACTAATAATAAATTGCCCAAAACATCAACTGCCTAAAAACCTAGATGTTGATAGTTTAGGACATAGGGTAAAACTTAAGTAAAATTTTTTATAGGTTAAATGCTCAATTTAGAATTTAATGTTTAAGTGTTTTTTCAATTAAAAATATTTTTCTTTATTTGGTTCAATTTAAGATTAAATGTTTTTGACTTAGTTCAAAATAGAACTCTTTAATACAAGTGTGATACACGCGCCATTAAAATCCAATATTAACCATTAATTTTTTTTTTTTATCAATAAAAATGTTAATTCCTTAAAAAATTTCAGAAAAAAATTAATAAACATTAGCTAAATATTTTTAGAAAAAATACCTAAAACCTAATCATCTTAAAAATAGTTCTTCTAGCATGTCCTCAACTTTTATAGTTATCTCACTTTTGAATCCACACTTTTGTTGCTTCTCTTCTAACTTCTTCAATTCTTGTCTCCTTAAAACTTGAATCACACATTTCAGTTTTGGATCAAAATTTATGTTTTTTTTCAAAATTTGCAAGTTTGTAACCAAGTTATTGTTGGATTTTTTTTTTCAAAGCTTTTCCCTATTAACAATTGATAATCTCAACTTTAGTTCAATCTTAATTCCAACATCTCTTACCCTTTATTGGCTATTAGGTTTTTTTTTTTTTAATATGACTCTTTTTTTTTATATATTTTGTAAGTGATTAGATGTTAAGAAAGTGCGAGAAAATGATAAAACGTGGTGGGTTAATTTAGAAAAAAAAAAGATAATATCTTTGATTATTTAAGTTGGTTATTTTTCTAGGTTTGACTTTATTTGTTAAAATTGATTCTTTGGGATTGATTATATAATATAATTTCATTTTTGGATTTATAATTTTTTTTTTATTTTTTTAGGTGTTTGGATGGTGAGAAATGTATGGAAAAAAAGAAGAAGAAAGTTATAGGTTAAGTTTGGAAAGGAAGATAATGTCTTGGGTTTTTGATTTGGTTAATTTTTGGATGTTTGATTGTAGAGAAAATGTAGGAAAATGAGAGAAAATGATTGCAATGTTTTGACTTAAATCGGCCAACAACATTTTTTTCCTTTAATCAAGAAAAACTTATTCATCCTCATTAACTCCTAAAACTGACTCTTCTTCCTTGTTGTTCTTCCTCAATTTTTGTTTTCTTCTAGCTTGTTTTAACTGAGGATTTCCAATCTTGTTGTCTACAATATCATTGAGTGGCTTTTTGTAGATACAAGAACATGGATATTCATGAAATTCTCTCATGAACCATCTCTAACTAAGTTACAGGAAAATTAGTGGCTTATATATTTAGCATTTTTTATATCTTTGGATTTTTGTTTTGTTAAATTTTGTTGGTTTTTATGTTTGATTTACAAAGTTGTAAAGTAAAATCTCATGATTATCATTTTAAGTTTGTAGTTTTTATCTTTTTTTTTTTTTTTGGTTATTTATAAAATATTTTTATTTTTTAGTTATTAAATATAACTATTTTGCAATCATTTTATTTTTTATGGTAAAAATACAAATTTACCCTTATTTTTTTGTCAATTAAGGACATCACTCTATTTTAAAAGCATGTGTATTACTTTACAGTGACGAAAATCCTATTTTGGACTAGCTTGAAAATGTTTAATCCTATATTGAATCAAATTAAATATGATATCTTTAATTGAGCAAATGTCCAAACATTAGATCCTAAATGAGTATTTAGCCTTTTTTAAATGATGTTTATAAAATTCTCAATTAAAAACGAATTAAATAAAAATAAAAAAAAAATTTAAAAAGTTCTTTTATATAAATTAGGTATACAAAATTTTGAAAAATTTTGTAGTAACTTTTGATACATTTTTAGAAAGATTCTTTTACTAAAAATTTTGATAAAGTTTCCACCATTGAATTTTTGCATTAATGATATTTTTAATAATTTTTTTATATATTATTGATCTTTTTATTAAATCCTATTAATTTATAAGTTTTGATTTTCAAAAACAATATTTTTACAATTGTTTTTAATGAAGAGCTTCACAAGTTTCATTTAAAAGGCTCTACTTAAGTCTTATCTTTGGGACTCATAGTTTTAGATTCAATTCTCACTTTATCTTTTTTCTTTAGTTTTATACTTAGTTTATCATTAACTAATTAGTTTGATTATTTTTTTTTTCTTTCTATTGAATGTACTGATCATTAATAATGTTATGTTGAGGATTACTTGACTACAATTATATATACATATTTCTCATTTTAAAAATAATCTACCAAAAAAAAAAAATCTTCCATTCATGTACAAATATTAACTAATACAACTTCAAATTTTATTTAGGTCATGTTATAAATAATTGCTTTACTTATATAAACTATATATATAGTAATTTTCACAAAGGCGAATTATGAAGGTGAATTAGAAAAAGAATATAAGGAGTGTGGTGTTAATTGTGAAGATATTTTAGATCATCTTGATTATTTAGGTAGGAAAAATCTAAAACGTCACAAAATCAAGAAAAAAAAATAGAAAAACTACAAATGGAATATGAAGAAGGTTTTAAATATTCCATTGTGTATTCATGATCCCCTTTGATTCTTGAAAAAGATAATAGCATTTTGGATAATGATATTTGACAGATAAATTCTTTGCATAGAGAAGCGGCTATCAAAACTTAAAAGTTTGAGAAATGTCTCGGGTTATTGTTTACTGGTGATGAAAAAATTATTATTGACAAAATGATGGAAATGGAACAGAAAGATCTAGATGATAATGCTAACAGTTAGTTTTTATAGTTGTCACTTGATGGTTTTATGTCTTATGATGATGTAGTTGATTCTATCATCCTTTGGTTATTGCTCACTATATATCTTTGAATCCCTAAGTACATTTTTTTTTTTGCTTTCTATGATTAGTTATTTATATTTTCTTCCAAAACTCAAGTGTGGTGGACTTTTTCATTATTGGTCATATTTTAGATTCTTGTTTGTATTTTGATCGCTTTTGAGATATGGAAAGGTGCTTTTTTTTTTTTATTTACATTTAGATGATCTTTGATACTCAAATGGGTTTGAATTGATACTTTGAATTTTGTCTTTGCTAGTCTTGGCTAAGTTTGTAACCTTATGGTTGCTTTAATAAATTTTAGCTTAAAAAATGTAATTTTCATAAGGTTTTGATACCATATCAAAGAATTGCTTACCCTTAGGGGCGTTTGGTTTTGGGGAATCCATGCATTTTCTCTCAGAATTTTACTAGTGGGTATTTGATTTCAACATTTGGTTCAAGATAATTTAATTATAGGGAAAAGTGACAGATTCCCAACAGTACCCAAAGTCTCAGAATAAAAAACCCACCTATTCCTGTGGTATTCTAGGATTTTGAGAGAGGGAGAAGTTGCATTATTTTCAAATTTAACCTAAATAAAAAAATTATGAAATAGCCATTACCATTTTGAAAAGCACATTTTGAAGTGATTGCAAGTCAATTGTAGGTTTCTGCTACTAAAAATAATTTTTTTATATTGCAATTTATGACGTTTAGCATGAAAAACACATTGAATAATCATGTTTAATTTTTTAGAGGATTATTTAAGATATTTTTAGCTAGAAAATATTGTAAATAATCCCTTACAAAAATTGAATGAGATTATTTAAAATGTTTTTTAGCCAAAAATATCTTAAATAATTTCTTAAAAAATTGAACATGATTATTTAAAGCCTTTTTAGCCAGAAAACTAATTAAATAATCTCTTATAAAAAAATTGACCAAGATTATTTAAGGCGTTTTTGGCTAGAAAACACCTTAATAGTCATCTCCAGTTCAATTTTTTGTAGATGATTATTTAAGACGTTTTCTGACAAAAAATTATTTTAAATAATCTCCTAAAAAATTGATTAGTATTATTTAAGGTGTTTTCTAGTAAAAAAATGTCTTAAATAATCCCCTAAAAAAATCTTATAAGTAATTCCAAAAATAAGTGCTAAAGGAAAGGGTGGAATCTACAATCTTATGGTTAATAGTCATATGTTCTAACCAACTGAGCTATTCCAAATTTTTTATATTTTATCTCTTAAATCTTATAAGTAATGAAAGGGATTATTTAAGGTATTTTTAGTAAATAATACCTTAAATAATACCTTTCAAAAAATTAAAGAGTATTATTTAAGACTTTTTTTGACCAAAAACACCTTAAATAATAATCTTAAAAAATGCCTTAAATAATTTCTTTTAAAAAAATATTGAAGATTATTTAAGGTGTTTCTCAACCAGAAATGTCTTAAATAATATCCAATATTTTTTTTATTGATGATATATCATAACGCCTTAAATAATCTTTCCTTAAATAATCTTTAATATTTTTTTATTGATGATATTTTAAAAATTAAAACAACAATTAAATAAAATATTTGTTTTCTTTTGCTGTTAAAGGCATCATTTGTCATTTTGATATTTATTATTAATAAAAGCTAATAAAAAATTACCATCATATATATCAAAGAGATTATAGTAATTATTCAAGAATTAATATATATGGATTCCTCTTAACCAAACAAGTGGATCTGAACATAAAATGCCCTAAAAATGAAAGAAAACCTCGAGTATTACACTGTTTCAGAGATCACACTTTCTTTCAGAATCTAAGATTCTGTGAACCAAATGCCCTTTTAATCTCTCCTCCTTTGGGTTTCCCTCCCATCTCTCTCTTTTCTCTCACAACAAAAGAAAAAGAAATAAGAGCAAGTGGAGAATTAAGGCTATATTTGATATAGAAGATAAATTTTTTTTTAATTTAATAATTGAAATTTATAATAATATGTAATATTTTCTTTTCATCTTTTCTGTCTAGCAGAATGTAAAATTGACATGAATTCAAGGAAATTGAATCAATAAGCGAATATAGAATTAAAGAAAGATATATTTTTTGGTTCTTTAAAAACTTAAGGGTAAATAATATGCCGTATTCAACAATCTAAAAAATAATAGTTACAGGTTATGCATTTGAAATAATTTTACGAAGAGGTCATGGACCAAAGAATTAAAGAAATATTATTTGTGCATATCGATGCCAATTGTTTTTTATACTAACAAACCTTCTATAAAAAGAAATTTGGAATGAATGATAGATATTCTCCATATTATTTTTAGCTTTTAACGCAAACATATATATTACATACTTTTTGTTTAAAAAATTCTGAGATAGGGATGAAGAAAATAAGGAAATTGATACAGGGAGCAATTCAAATTGGAATTTGGAATACTGCTGGGGATAATTGTCATAGAGTTGACAGAAGCACAAATGCAAACACCTTCAAACAAAAATAATGATCTAAAGAAGAAAAAGAAACATCACAAATTCCAAAGCATAAAGCTGGAAAAAAAAAGTGGACATTAATTAAAATACAAGCATGCAAATATATTTATGAATGAGAAAAAGATATGAAAAGTGATAAACTCCATCTGCATGTTTTCAGTGCTTCCAAACGTGCATAAATGCAGTGTGAAAGATTCACTTTTTCAGAACATCGAATCTATGGTTGTAATTTTGGCCAAATTTTTAGGGTTTCCATGCTGATGCCCATACTACAGACTCCTCTTTCCATGTTAAGTAAAGTCCTGATTCATCCTGATATGGTTGCGTATATGTCCATCCGGTTCTGTACCTTTTTAGTAATGCCTTGACATCATCGACAACGTCGTCGCTAAATCCAACTGGTGAAAAAGCCTCCTTCAGCCTGTCAGACCATTGGCTGCCTCTCTCCCTTCTCTCACACTCTCCTCCACTGTTTTGGTCATCGTCGCAAGCCAAAACCCTAACTATACTCCTTGAGCACTCCCTCTCGAGCATCAGCTTCTCATTGCTGGTTGGGACAAAACTTTCCTCAAGCATCTCAAAGTACAATGTATAAAATCTTAGGCATTCTTCAAAGCAACTGACAAAGTCAAATCGGGTGCTTGAAAAATCAGCTTCTTCCTCGACAACTGTCACGACTTTAGGCCCAAGGGATTGGAACATCTGGATCACAGCTCCTCTTTCCTCGACTGCAACTCTTCTCATGGCCCCGATGCAATTCACCACGATAGCTTCATCCTCGAGAACACCGAGGGCCTCCTTTGTGAGTTCACCCAAGTGATTTAGCCCACTTATTACGTTAAACTCGAATGGTACACCCATTAACCTGGCAAATTTCTCCATTCGCTGGCTTATTTCCTTCATGACCGATCTTACAATATTAGCAGTTACCACGACGGTGAGCTTTAAGTGTGGTGTCTCATCGTTTCTTGTAGCCAAAGCTTCTAGCAAAGTAGGCCATTGGGTGCAAAGGGTATTGCTTATATCGATGATGTGAAGTTTGGTTTCCCCATCTAAGGCCTCCAAAATTGCACCATTGGCAGCTACATGACCAAAGGTTGTCCATGGACTTACCTCTTGGAACTTAAGGATTAACTTCCTGGCTGAATCAAAGCAGTGGCCCTTTTCTGCCACCGAAGTTAGGGTTTTGTAGCATCGTTGCCCTGATTCAGTGGCCTTACAAAACAGTGCTTGCAAGAAATATGATGCTAGTTTCTGATCACAGTCTCCATAGGGTGAAGAAAGCTCGTTTAACATCCAAAGAAGGTGATGGATTTTGGTAGAATCCTTGTCGGAGATGGCTCTAGCACATTCCCTTAGAAGCCTTGAGGCCCATTTGTTACCCGTGGCACAAGGCTCACCACCGCCGGCGGAGTAATCCGATGAACGGCTGGTTGATGTGTGGCTATTTTGGGGCTGATGATGATTGTTGGTGGTGGTGCTGTTTTGCATGTCTACTGCTACTGATGACCATTGCTCTAGCTGATCCACTGGTTGGAGAGGAAGAATTGTGTGGCCGCTCCTCTTTTTTGAGTGAAGAGAGTTATCATATCGTCCATGACTTGGGGATGCCCCCTTTGACTCCTTAGGCACCTTTGCAGAACTCAATTTCATTTGAGTTCAGAAATGGCCAAGTACAAAGCTTTGATTTAGGAATGCCCATATATTATATTTGGGGTCGTTGTCATACCATATATAATTTATTACCATATGTATTTGCTTGAATATCATATAAAATAATAATTATAATAATATAAACAAATATTAAGAGTTAAGCTATAGTTCTCAGCAATTATATGATTTTCCTATGCAACTTTCCAAGTACAAATTATAACCCTACATATAACTAACATAGTAAATTATTAATAATATAATTATGGTGTCAAATGTTCTTGTATGGCTTCTAGTGTTTGTTTTCTTATTGTTTGAATAAACTATGCATTGGCATGAATGAGAGGATTACAAAGAATTAATGTTGGACAACTATATAATGTCATAATTATGGCTGAAATGAAAATATAGCACTGTTTTAAACAACAAAACATTTAAAACAAGGTTCCAAGACCCACAATGTGGTCAAAACAGAAAAAGAGAAGCATTTATTATTGGCTCTGAATTAAAAGAAAAAAAGAAAACTGCCTTTAGAAGAATTTATGTATATATATATATATATATATATATAGCTAGGCCATGGGGTCTTGTACTCTTGTTTCCAGAAACAAGATTTTCTTCAATTCAAAGCTAGTCCAATTATTTATTAAAACAACATTGACAGAGTTTAAATATATATCTATATATGTATGTATGTATGTATGTATGTATGTATGTATGTATGTGTAAGATAACAAACTTATTTAGATATATATCTTCCGATGACGAATGTAATTAATAAGCGAACTTAAATCATCAAACTATGATTTTCTCACTATTTTACCAACTTGAGTCTTGATTATGGCTAAGCCATCTTAGGTTTAGATGTTTAATTTCTTTGGTAATTATAATTATATGCCTAGCTAGTTAATTAATTAAATATGCTATGCTTTTTGTCACCTGTGGTAACATAGAATTTCTAATGCAATCAGGATTTGCCTATGTATTGGATCAAGATGATGTCATCATATATAGATATTAACATTGGGGTTGGCAAGGAATAAACCATTGAAATATAATACGTCTATGGAATCCCCAATTCCCAATAGGAACTGCATAATGCTAAAAGAAAGCTAACAAACAATATATTTTATTTTGCTAATAACAACGAAGAGATGATGATAAAGACAATAGTACTTGATGTAGACAAGATTATTGTCACTTTAATCTCATTGGATTTTACCTAAATTTAGCTATATTTCAGCTTTACTATAGTTTATACTACAAGCACTCCCACATGTTTAGATCAATTTTTGCCTAATTATTATTTATAGGAAAATTTTCATTATGTGATACTGTGATGAAAATGCATGGTGGGAAGTTTTGGTTAGAAGGTATCTATAAAATATTTTTCCAAAGGACATCCTAAAAGAGAGAAATTGAACTTCTTTCCAAAATTGAATTTTGAAGACATGGATTTAAGAGATGAAAAAAATCACTATCTTTTATTATGTGTAGTTGAAAATCATATATACCAAAATGGAAAAACATAATTAAAATATGATCTTGTAGAGTGCTGCTATTTGTACATTAATTTTTCTTAATATATTTTAAAATTTTAACATTTAATGAAATTATTTAAATACTCATTAGTTAATTACCCTTTTTTCTTTTACATTTTATTTTAGAAATTTAATTTTTGAAAACTCTTTAAAGTTTTTGAAAATATATGTCCGAAAGTTCTTAAAAACTTTCGGATATCTATTTTCGAAAACTTTTAAGAACTTCCAAAAATTTATTTTCAAAAATTTTGAATTGCAACCAAACATTTTAACATAAAATCTTATGAAATTAAATACAAAATCAAACAAAAAAGTAAAATAAACAAATGATTTGCCTTTAATTTTATGCTTTTTAACTTCAAATTGGTGAAATTTTCTTTGAATTTGGCTTGATTGAAGCTTAAAATCCTTTAGGTTTTGGGTTGGAAAGAGAGAAAAAATGAAGTGTGAGGAGAGAGAATGTTTGTTTCTGATAAATTTGTATTTTAGATTTGAAGTGTATTGAGTAAAAGATTGAGTGTTAATAATAGGAAGGTGTAAAGAAAAAAAGTTTGGATACAAATAGCACCACTCAAACTTATATCTTGAATCAAATTAAACTTGTTCAAGGGATAGATCAAATCATGTTTGATAAGCTTCTTAAAGGATTGGGCTCGGTTCCTTAAGTTTAAGAGATTCAAAATTTTCAATACATACATATATACATATATATATATATTAAAATATTAAAAATTTTAATAATTTAATATTTTAAAATTAAAATTAAATTAAAAATTATTTTTATTAATAAATTAATATTTTAAATTCTATCAGGCTCGAAAATCCCTATCCAAACCCAATTTGTGGACAAATCTAAATCAAATTGATGGTTTATCTTTACTTTTTAATTTTAAAGCAAAATTAGTATGCACGTATGTATATATATATATATATATATTTATTTATTTATTTACTCACATATGACATAGTAAATAACAATTATGTGAGCACTTTTTTTTTTTTTTGAATATTCGAATAATAGGAGATTATAATTAACATTTTTCAACTGAAAATTATGTACATAATAATTCTAAATAAACGTTTGAACTAAGAAATATGCAGTGCAATCTATATACTTGGGTAACCATAATTACTAGCTGCTTTTAATCTACAATAATCACTTTCCCTGTCCAAAACATCTTCAACATGTAGATATTTTCTTGTCAATTCAAACCTTCTCACAACTGTTAAAATTCTTGACTTAGTCCAAAATATCGCTTACGATTACTAGTTTCAAGTGGCACCTCCTTGTCACAAATCATGATCATAAGCAATTAATAATTTAGTATTTGGGATTTAAAAAAATTAAGTTTGGGAAGATTAAATTATGATTAATATTAAATTATGATTAATCATTTGTCTAATACTCTATGTTCACATTTAAACGGAAATCTTAAACTCTATTTGATTTAAGAAAATATTTCTGTTTTTTTTTTTTATTTTCATTTTTTAAAAAATAGTTTTTAGTTTCTGTTTTTTGTTTTCTACAAAATGTATTTGGTAAATGAAAATATTTTTTTTTAAAAATGTAAAAATAAGAAAATAAATGAAATATTCAATGATATTGTTATTAATAGTATTTAATTATAAATATAAAAATATTTATTAATTAATGATATTAAAAAGTGTTTAAATATAGTAACTTACAAAATATTAAAAAAAATTAATGTATATCTCTTGTTTTCATAAATAAAAACATCTTTCGTTTTTTTTTTTCATATTTCAACCCATTTTTCAAAAAATTATTTTCATTTTTAATTATCAAATACGTTTTCACTCATATTTTTTATTTTTTCAAGAAAATGAAAACAGAAAATGACCCTATTTTTTAAAACCAAACACTACCTTAGCTTCTCATATATTAAAGCAACTCTATAACAAATAAAAAATAAAGGAATTAACCAAAAAATTAACAAGGTATTATTATTATTATTATTATAGCCAACTTTGAAATAATAATGTTAGGCGAGAGACTTGTTAGCTTTAACAACTGAGTGATCAAAACAATAATAATTTAATAAACGTTGGTGATTAAATTATTTTTCAAAATTAAATGATCGAAACAAAAAATATTGAAAAATTGAATAATTAAAAGGTAATTTACTTTTAAAAGTTAATAAGTTTGTTTTTGTCAAAGTAAACAACTTCAAGTTCAAATTTTTACACATTAATTTCACATGCATAATCCTTGTAAGAGAATATCATATATCTTGCTTTAATCTAGGAGAAGAAACCTTTCCATTTCCAATTTCCAAATTTACTTGGAGATTGAGAAAAGTTGATACAAAAAAATTCTTGTTTATTATATTAAGCCAAAAAAAAAAAATTATCTAGCCTAATTTTGGTTGGATACAAGGATGTAGTCGATGTATGAGATAAAAGCAGTTACCTTCATTAAATAAATTTGAAATTTAAATTTTAATATTTGAAATCGATTTTTTTATTTTTTTATTAAAAAATCATTTTTATAAAATAAATTTTTCCCAAGATTTATAATTCTAGCAATAGCTACTTAATTAATTCCAAGTCTTGAAATTACAGTCATTTATTCCAAAATTTTAATATAATGAATGATCTGATTAATAATATTTCTTAATTAATTATCTTAGTTATTAAGGTTTTATATGCAGATATATAAATGATAAAAAAAAAATATTGGTTTGGAATTAGGTGAACAAACCAAAATTAAATGGAATCAAAATGAAGCTTATTCTTTACTAATGATTAGACAAAAAGACAAGGTTAGGGGTCCTGTTTTTCCCAACCAATCATTGGAGAGCTGTCTTTGCCTCTGACTCCTTTCTTAAATTTTTTATTGTTTTTTTTTTTTTTTTTTAAATAATGGCGATGATTTTTATGTCCGTTCCCTTCATGTGGTCCTATATTTTGTAGCCTTATTTGTCTATGTCTATGTTTCTCATACATCATTTTATTTTTTTATTTCTAAAAGCATTAAAATTTTTATATAAAAATTATAATTTAAAATAAAATAAATTACAAATATTAAAATTTAAAATTTAAAATTTATTTTTTATTATAAAATTAAATTTCTTGATGATGATTGTCTTTCCCTTATTTATATTTTATCCATGTTAAATTAAACATTTATGGTTTATTCTTTTTTGAAATATATTAACAAACATCGTCATAAAACCCTTTTATTTTTGTACTTGAATATTTGATTCAATGATACATACGTACATATATTTTTAAAAAATTGGGTTTGAATCTCGTTTTTTTTTTTTTATGCTTCATATTTTTCTTTCTTCAATTGTAAATTTAACCACCAATATAATGATTTTTTTAAACACATAATATAAAAAAAAACTAAAAATAAAAAATATATTAATCTTTTTGCGAAGTCAATTTTTATGCCTTTATTAATTAATCATTAAGTCAAAAATTGGACAAATAGCATTATTCTTATTGAAAAATATGTAGAAAAAAAATTGAAAAGAGGTCCTACAAGGATAATTTTGCCAATCATAAATTAATAATCACCATACCTTTTTTATAAAGAGAAATCATTCAGATTGCATCTACCGACCACAACCAGAGACATTTCCAGGAGACATGAAATAAAGCAAATGCCTTCATTGGTTAATTTACATATCAGGGAAAAAAAAGTCATGGAAAACTATACGTGTGTGTTTCTTTCCTTTTTGCTATTTCTTTTTTTCTTTCCCATGTTCTGTTCATTTTTGTTCATTTTCCTTTTTTTCTTTTTTAATTTTATAAAAGGATTATAGATAGTGATTTGGGCACTGAAAAAGGTTTTAGATAATTCCTATGGAATGGAATTTAAATTAAAAAAATACATTTAAATTATTACATTGATCGAGTAAAAGTTGAATTCGAATCTTATTTGTTTTTTTAGTTTGAACATAAAATTTCGATCTGTATAAAAGTGATCGCATAAATAATTCTCTTTATTTTTTTAAAGGTGGAATACAAAAAATTTGATAGATAAGGACTGCGTTAGGTCACATTCATCCTATGATAAACAACAACAGAAAACAACCACAAGCAAAAGGATCAAAGTTATGAGTCAATCAAAAGGTTTTAAAAAAATATTAGAGGTGAAGGTGATTGTAATAATTTTATGATGTGTGGGATTGGAAAACTCAACACATGACATGTTCCAAGAAAAGTAGAAAAGTGGTACACCTTCAAGGGCTTGATGTTTACATCCCTCCACAAACTCTAACACATAATTTCAAAACAATAAAATGCAATAAAATAAGGCAAATTGCCTGTATTTCTCTTTTGGTAAGTTCATCAAAGATTTCAAAGAATAAAGTGCAAGAAAAGCATTGCAATGTGCTCTGGTACTGAAATTGATTCCAAATTTGAGGGTTTCGAATTACGTCAAAGGTTTTCGTATTCCAAAAAAAAAAAAAAATACTAATATATAGTGAATAAGCAAAATAATATTGTGGTAAGTAAAGGAAAAGAGTAGAGTTACCAGCAATGAAATAATGTAAATCAATAGATCTTGGATTCAAGTTAAACTTACTGTTTACATATGAATGTATTGTTCCAACTTTGTGTCAGAGATCTAAGCCTTTTGTTCATCCTAGGGGTGTCAGATATCCACCGCTTGCAGGTGTTATTTGAAGAAAATTCATGAATAAAGTGGGAGATGTGGTATGCAAGCAAGGTATTGGTTTCTGCCCAAATTACAGGAAAGAATAGAAAGCTAAACCCATCATGACAAAATCATACCATGAGAAAGTTTTACAGGCAGAACATGTTGCTATGCACAACTTGATTACTCATTGGATAACTCCAGAATCCAGAAGACAAACCTGTGACATCCAACAACTTTTAGATTAGCTGGACATAAGAATGTGGTGCTTGTCAGAACCAGACTCATAAATATAACAAATACTGATGTTTTTGTTATAGTTAAACCCACAACAAAATTCCAATCAAATAGTTAATTAAGTATGCCAGCCGATGTTCATTTTTCTTCAGTACAAAAGAAGTCGTAGTCTGAAGATTAAGGGGTTACAGCCGCTGAGATTTGAATCTCAAATCTGCTAGATACCACCTCTTAAGACATGGACCAACTGAGTTAGGTCTTGGGTTCATACACATTCAATATTGTGATTAAATTTGTCATAGAAAGAATCACCAAAGGGATGAACTAGGATTCAGGGGTCCATTCTATTAATCCAGTCCATCCTTCTTCAAGTTCCTGAAATAATAATCCTTCTGGATTTCCTGCACAATCACAGTGAGACAAATTGAGTGTTAAAACATATGCAAGAAGCATTAATTTGTGCTTTTAGAAAAAGCCAACAAATATGATTTATAGTATACAGGAGGTAAGACAGAATAGGGTCAATAGAATTAGTAAAAGAGCTTCATAGAAATGAAGGTGAATACTAATATCAGATGCTGGGATGTTCAAGTAATTTTACGGTTCAATAATTAACAAAAGTGGGGAGGAAGCATACAGTATCCTAGCTCATGCATGTGTTCAAGGATACTTAAAAAGCTAAAATCTTAACATCAGTTATCCTTAAGACAATTCCATACACTAAATGTGCATGATAGAGAAATTGATTGAGATGACTCAATTCAGAGATTGCTTTGAAGCATGGGGCCAAAGAACCAACTTGTTTACTATAGTCAGCACTTTTCCACCTAGGGGCAGTTTGATGCAATCTCATCACAACTAAATCCATGTGAAAGCTCTCGTAATGAAGTGGCCGACAAATATACACACTTAGCTGTCATCATCATTGCCATTACCAATCCAAATTTGTCAGCATCAGCTGCAAAGTTTATCGTCTATCGAGTTCTTTTTCTTCACAACCATCTTTCCCTTTCAACTTATGAGTTGTACATTTTGCAACACTGGATATAAGCAACTCACAAATTTATATTACTCTTAGGCACTGCCACCACGCTACCATTTCCCAGTGGCTCACCTTAAGAATCATCCACTCCTCCACCCGCTAAACCCTCTACCACCTCGTTTCTCTCCCCCCGGCCCAGAAAAAGAAAAAAAAGGATCCTGATAATGTCTCCATGAAACAGGATATGTAACATTATTGATCTCTTTGAGAAAAAAGGAGACAACAACAAAGAACTGCCCTCCTACATGTGTATCATACAAATAAAAAAAACAAAAAGTAGAAAACAAGAAGTAGAGACCAAAAACCAAAAAAGTAATATAACTCAATGGTAACTCAATGGATAAAGTTCAACAAGTCTAATTCTCAAAAGAAAAAGTTCAACAAGTCCGGGAAATGCAGGAAGAAACGAGAATTAGCAAAGGAGAGTGATAAAAATGGAAAGTAAAATGCCCAAAATTCCATTTTAATCTCATATATTAGCAACTCTATTCTTTCAAAGGTACTATCATTCCTTCCACACCACATAAATCACAATGACAAAGATGTACTGCCTTACAATCATGACTCATCCGAGTTTAGCTTTCTAGCTTGTGCCTTTGCTACAAGCAAACATTTCATGGCAAGAAACCATATTATTATAAGAACTAGATCAATATTAGCCAACACACAAGGGTCACAATCACCAGCATTCCAGCAATATCAAGGCACTCTACCAACCAAAATTAGAACTCCATAACTGCATTCATTATGAATCTTATAGAATACCACTCTTCTGCCATCACGCCATACTCAAAAGCAGATACGAATCTTATCTTATCCTATACACTATTAAGACCAGAAAAGCATACATTCACTCTTAGCATTATGAAAATAAACATATCTTATCTTATCCTATTCAGTATTAAGACCAGAAAAGCATAAATTCATGATTAGAATTATGAAAATAAACATATTCATGGAAACCAAAATTTTTTATGCACCCAACAGTGTGTATGAGATGAATTTAGTCCAACATGTTGAAGGGGCTCCGCAAAAACCAAGTCAAAATCATACATATGCACAAACGTAAATTCACTAGTATAAGAACTTTTTTATTCATAACAATCTCCCTCTTCAGAATCTTATCCCCAACTTTTGAAAACTCAATCCCAGAAGAAATAGGTTAACCACAGTGATATGGAAAAGGATATCCTCTATAAGAAAAAATAAGAATGGTAATCAACATTACCCCAAGAACCTAGTTTCATTATTATCTTATACACAACTAAGAAAAAGAATAATAATTTGATTTTCGATAAAGGTAATTGCAATATAGGTCAGTGAACTAAAAGCCTGTCCAAAACCAGAACATGACAAAAGAAATCCTGCTCCTAGTTACCCAATCTATTAGAAGGAAATCTAAAATGAGCTACATCCCACTCATATAAATAAGCAATATTTGATTCATGTTGAGGTTTACCCAACCAAACTGGTGTGGCTATAAAGATTACGAAATGTATTTTTGCAATTTCACATCTATGACATAGTCATAGAAACATTAATCTAAACTCTGAACCATAATTCTAAAACCCAGCGTGGCCCTGCAGCCACCAAACTGGGTAGGTTTAATTTTGAAATGCTCACACAGATGATACTACCAAGACACATTAACCTGGCAACTTTTAGACAACTAGACAGGCTTTTCCTAGGGTCAACCAGGTTTTTTTATTGTTTTAATGGGAAAAATTCTTAAATGTTGTTGCTGGCTTTCAACCTTGGTCTCCAAAGAGATAACTGGTACCTCCATCATTGCTTCATTACAAATTTTGGTAACAAATATAAAAAAGATAAAATTCAAACATACTTTTACATATATTCTTAATATTATTATAATATGTGTAATGACTAGATACTAAAGTCTACAGGACTAAACTGTCATATAATAAGTCCTTTCTTCAGTATTATGCATCAAACTTTTATTTGTAACCATATTTTCTAGCTCAAATATCCATTATATATAGTATATATACACACACACACACAAAAATTACACTAATAACCCTGTCACAAAAGTTTCATATTTGGTTCAAGTTTAATAAGTATGGTTCAAACCAAAAAAGAAAAGAAAGAGAAAATGACAATGAAAAAAGACAAAAGAAAAAAGAACTAGAAGCAACTGTTAGGTTAAAAACTGTGATATCAAAAACCATAGTGAAAAGCCATGAACTTCAATTTTCAATCCATTTGGCATTGTGTTAGCCCAGGTCACTATTTTATAACTCCATGGCAATGCCAAACTTAGACTCAATAAAAAGCTCTTCAAAGGCGAAAAGAATTACTCTTTTTTCAGGGAACAAAAGAAAGAGAATAGAAATGAAACAACCAGGAAATAAAAGGAGAACAAACATAGAGAAAAAGAAGGTTCAAGACATTGTATTATGCAAGTGATTAATAGGTAGCTAAAGAGGGAAGAAACATGAATTCATTTGTGGTTGTGAGAACTGGGACATATAATCAGTGATTCACATTTTGTGAAACTGAAGTTCACAAAGTGGGGTAGTAATTAAATGGAAGGGGATACCTTGTAGATTGTGGAAGCCAGTGCAAACATCTTCAAAGTCAAGTCAATGCTTCCATCCCTTCAAGTGACCATCATCCATGTATGGTTCTAGAAATCCAATGAACTGAAATAACAGAAACTTAAATGGTCAAAATCCAATGATCTGATAGTGGTTGTAGAAAATGTTAAAAACTATATAGTTTAGGAGGTTAAATATTAAAGTGAAATATCTTCAAGCAAAGCCAAATTTATGTCTTCTAAAAGAATGGCATCAAGTTGCTTTAGCAGTATGTACAACCAGTTAACATATATATAAATGGATCCCTACCATACATACATCCAATATGCATACATGCATACCATAACTATGCTTTTAATGATAAATGTTTACCTTAGTTCCATCCTTCGACCAGCGTGCACCGTACCCTTCATCAACCCTTATCTCAAAGACAGCACCATGTGGTTGAACAATATACACATTCAACCAGCTAGAGTTAGTGATCAAATCAGTAATGACACCCATTGCAAGATTATTTTTATTTGAGTCTGGAGAGATGGAAATAGGACAGCACCGATTAGATGGTCAGTCACCAAAGAAACAATGAAGCTCCATGTGTGTATGTGCAATACTCAACATAGACCATTTATGCATCCCAAAAACAATAAAGTTTTGTAGTATTGGAAAGGTCCAACTTTGCACTACGAGGCGAATCCATTAACTAATATGATTATCCTCTTCTCCATTCTAATTGATGCCCATATCTAATGAAGATGCACCTATGTTCAAATGTACACACAAGAAACTTCATGATTAAGTTCAAGGATCTCTTCAAACAAAGAAATCATCAAAATCTAACTTCAAACAATTCTATAGTCAATGTTAATGACACACACACACATAAAACAAAAACAAATAAAATAGAGAAAAAAGTCTTTAAGCACCACGATGACAAGTTGAATCCACATAACCCACCACTTCCATTTAAATTACCCCAGTACTTATTGCTACTTCGATCAGCATGCTTAGCCAAGGCCCTAGCTCCATGAGTCAAGGCACTGCCTTCGACCTAGAGAGCACAAAAGAAGAAAAAGCATAATAAAGTCAGACAATATATTAACAGCAAGAATGTGACACCTGGGTAGACTAAAATGTTTTGCTTCACTGGTCAAAGACCAGAAGTTGAATCACTAATAAAGAAAGAAGGAACAGCCGAACATACATTTATCTAGTAGTTCTTGCTCATGTATAGTGTGAGAAAAATAAGAAAAAACTCTTCTCACTGCACCACCCAGACTATGACAGTTCTTTGCATTTTAATGACAAACACCCTTTTTATAAGGAAAAAGATAGCTTTTGAATCAACATATCCAAGCCTTCTCATTTCTTTTTTTTTTTTATTTGAATCATGCATAATAATTGTGACATGTTCAGATGAGAAAATAAAAGAAAGTCCAATGTAAGGAAAAACCTTAGGGTAAAGAAGAAGAAAGGGAAAAGAGCCTTCTCAAGTCATTATCTTACATCTGGATTATATGGCAACGTAAATGATGAGAGAAGTATTGATTTTGGTGGGGGGAGTGCAGCAGAAATTGTTCCAGTAGTATGTGCTAGACCCAGAAGACTTTGGACACCTTCATAACTCAGTTCCTGGATTAAAACATTGAACTTTTAAACATTCACTTAGGCACTTACAGAATACATCACTTTTATTGGGCATGTAACTGGTATGGACTTTATATTATAGGTTATATGGGAGTCTAGGAGGTAGTGCATATGCAGACAAATATAAAGTAATAACATTAATACTGATCTCATAAGAAGTGAAACGACATGTGTTAATCTGGACCTAACTCCATATATGAATGGCAATGGAATTGATCCCTCTGCCAACATGATTTAAAATTTGAAACAGGAAGAAATAGACACATGCAGACAGAAATAACTTTATAACAAATTCAACCCTTACAAAAGCTAAAAGCATAAAGAGAATGTATGACGTAAATATAGACCCATAAAAAGCACGTGGTGGATTCCTTTTATTCACTGTCAGCAAGGAAATAACTACATTTTATGTTGAGCAATCTGTTTATGTGGCCAACTAATAAAGTAGACATCGTCATATATAGTCAATTCAAGATGTTTCAATTGGTACAATGATAAATCTCTATTACTCCAAAATTCCTTTTCTCTTATGCATATGGCCAGTAACCTTGCTGCCGTTATGGCTTGATACAATAGCTAAATTGAGTTCCTGAAATACTTTAAAATGCAGCTCATACAACCATGTTATGATCTTGCTTAGATATAAGATGGAGCATATTTCTAAGTATAAAAATTACCATTCACCAGAAAAAAGGATCTCAACTCCTGTTCCAAAAAATATATATATTTAACCATTTTTCCTCGTTAGCAATTCTGATGAATTGAGTCCATTTATAAATAAATGATAACAGAGATTCCAAAATTTCTTCACTTTCTGGGTATATATATATATATCATGCACTCTTAAATATATGTAAAAGTTTCTGATCATGCTGCAAGATTCTATTGAGATGGGATACAGCCAATAAAAGTAATGTCAGTTCTTGAATTTCAATAGTTTCTAGGAAACTGTTGTCTCTTCCATTTACTTCTTTCTTTCTACTGCAATATTAGGTATTTAGGTTGTACTCTCACATGAAACAACAGTCTCATCTTTGTAATCATGACTGATGGTGACAACATGCAGTTCTAGAAACTATCCTGTTAAGCATTCCCTTCACATACTCAATGTTATAGGGTATTGTTTTTCATTTTCATAGAAACAATAAAGGAGGCTACCACAATGACACTCATTACAGTATAATAGTCAAGTTCCCAGTAAAGTATTTGGAATTGCATCAGAATCCAAGGGTTTTGAAACTCATTAAATATGACAGGAACCCAACCAAACTTGCACGAAGCAACTAAACAGAAAATTTCCATTGGGAAATATCAGATTAATTTATTAAACATGAAAAAACCTACAACTCAAACAAATACAGTAAGCAACTCACAGAGAGTAAGCTGGCCAACAAGATAGAAGGCTGCGCCACCAAATTAGAAACACAGATTGCAAGGACACCATTAGACCTTTCTTTCTCTTCTGTATAAAATTTCCTATATATTTGCACACCTACAAAAGCATGAAAAAATTACCACAAAAGAATTAGCAAAACATTTAGAAGCAGGACTGTAAATACCCATCATATTCCTTTCAACGCGTCTCCGGTTTGACTTAATCAAACAATTATAAGATAGCTAAGCATAAATGAAGATAAGTCCCAAAAACCTGCCTCATTTAGAATGAATTTGGATTTCAAAGTCTTAAAACTAAATGATTAATGATTAATGTAACTAAGCACAAGGAGGTCCATATGATTAACGATTTATAAAAAAAAAAAAAAAAAGGAAGTAGGAGGCTAAGTGGCACATAAAAATGCATGGTTATCAGTTATGGATTCAACACTTTACCAACCTCCTATGCTTATTATGTCAAATCATTTGTTAACTTTTGTTGACATTCCTCTATACTCTACACTTTTTACAAAGTTTCTGAGAAAAGAAAAGTTAGGATTTCTGAGATTTCTCAGTTAAATCAGATTTTATTAATAGATATATTAACAGATTTGATGGTCTAATGACTTATAATTTTCAATCCACTCTCAAAGAACCACATGGAGCCAAATGAACCAGAATCCAATCTTTTAACAACATCATTATAATAATTATACGGTGATAATAATCCTCATTCAAAACGTGGTAATAAGTTCCCTCATACCATATACAGCCTTCAAAACTTATGACAAAGTAATCCATGTTATCCCCATTTTAAGAGAGATACAATTCAAGGCCAATCATGGGTTAACATCAATTGCCATTACCTTCTTCAGTGGATTTAACTCCAGGAAGGACTTCAGAAAGACGTTCAGCTTCTAACATCTTAGAAAATGTAGCATAACGATGAACATCCTGAAAATTGAGAAAATTAGAAATTCCCAACTCAGAACAAGAACATGGAATGTAAGGCATAAGCATTAGATCACCTGAACTCCAAGCACCAGACATTTATTAAAAAGGATCACAGAACCTGTTTCAATACTAAAATAAATAAATAATTAATTAATATATGAATAAATAAAAAGAAGTCACTTATCAAAAGGAAAAGAATTCAAAATCAATTAGGTTTCCATGAAGACACCAGGGAACAAATAATGAAAAAAAAGGGGAAGGGGGGCAGTCAATTGAATAGGTTGTCCTTAAGTAACAAAGGATCTTAAAATTGAATAGGTTGCCCAACAAAAATCAATTTGTACAGAACAAGTTTAAAAAATAGGAGCCGAAGAAAAAGAAATAACAGTCATGCAAGACATACTTATTGTATTCACCAACTGCACACCTTCCTTCAATTGTCTTCAAGCCATCTGCAAGGAATGTCAAGTTTCAATTGCTGAGATAATGACAAAGGAATAAGGGCATTGGTAAAGAATAAAAACAACCAAAAATACCTCTTAACATTGAAAAGAATGGTTCTTGAACATGAAATTCAAAGTCTATATCATTCATAATCTATCAAGAAAACAAATTATTAGTCATAAACCTAAAAAAAAAAAAAAGAAATAACTGCATTAACAACAACAAACTAACTTTAATCAACGCAAGTCCCTTATTCGAAACCAACTTATTCCACTCTTCTTTCTGTTTCGCAGAAATTTCATTGCGCATTAACACTGAATTGCCTTGTCTACAGCAAATGAACCCGGAAACCATGGATTGGTGCAAAGCCAATGCCAAATGCTTGTATAAAGGGTATGAAGGAACTCCCTTCAAAATATCTGCACGATTCCAGTGTGAGAAAAAAAAAAAAAAAACAATTATGCTTCTATCAAATGGGTAAAAATTGCTACAATAACCAATCCTCAAACAATCAATATTCAAAATTTTTTGTGTGGGCACAATTTTTAGCGTTTCTCTTCTTTTCTTTTTGGCCCTTTTTCTTGGAACAACCAAAAGGTGGAAATTAACAGAGAAAGTTAAGAATAAGAAATCAAAATTTTAGGTTTGGGTAGTCTAACCTGGATTAGGATCGTCGGTGTGGGAACCGATTAGAAGGTTGGAGCAGAATTCAGGGGAGAGGCGTAGTTCAAAATTGAGGGATTTGTTGACGTGGGATTGGAGAGTGAACTTCGTTAGTTCTTCTATACATTCTCCTAATCTCTTCATATCTCTCTATTTCTTAATTTAAGTTCTTCCACTTCTTTTTTTTAATTATTATTATGAAAATTTTCCATTTTGTTTGCTGAGATGAGCTCCCTTGTTTCAAATTAAGCAGTAACCAAATGTATTGGGGATTTTTTTTTTCTTACTTTAACAAATAAATACTTTTCCCGAACTTCGCATTTATTTTTTTTAATTTCTCAAAAGACTGTCTATTTTCAAAATAAATTTTTAATCTTGCCCTTTATTGAAATATGAAGATTTCATTCTTCTTACACTATTCTGTGACATAATTTCAGTTTTTTTTCGTACTACTATTTTTTTTTTATATTTTCTATTTTAATCCATGTTTGCAACTCGACGAGCTAAAAATATTTTATCTGGGTAATTCTATTCACCAAATGGAACACCAAATTTAATTGAACTCCTGGAAAGATTAAAACTTAGACATTGCACAAGTTTGATTAAGGTTCGTCGATCTATAGTCATCATTTGCAAATCTGAATTTACTAAGCTGTAAGAGCTTGAGGAAACTTGCAGATAACTTGATAATTTTAAATTCAAATACGATGATACAATACGAAAAAAAAAAAAAAAAATAAAAATTGTATATAAATTTAGTAAAAATAAAAAATATATATTATATTTAATACATGAATATAAAAGTATTCAAATTTTCATCGGACAATATTTATACTTTTAAGATATCATAAAATTATCAACCTTAATAGTTACTCAAAACTTAATACTTTGATGTTTCTATTGAGATATGAAATAGAGTTATTGTGAAGAAATATGGCATCCAACTTTACCAGCTGACTAGTTTTATTAAATACTATATGATTGAATATTAATATGTTTCAGTATCTGGCTAGTAAAATTTTAATTTTTATGATAGTGAAAGAGCTTTTGGTGGGAGTTAGTGTTTTGTTTTCATGTTTTTATTTATTTATTTTCATTGTTTTCTATTTAAAGACCTTCAAAGCAAAGCATTACACATCACTCCATAGGTATCCACACACAAATCCAACATAAAAAGCATTTAACAAAACATCTCCAACATCTTGGTTAGAGTCTTTTGTTGCACAAACTTCATAGATTGTATGACATGTGTGTGGCCATGGTGCTGAATAAGTTCTTCTCAATTTCAGTATATTTTACATGTTGTAACTTTTGATAATTAGTTACAGCATTCAAAGCCAAGGAAACAAAATATATTCCTAGTAGTTATACCAAGCAATTCTCTTAACATGGAGTATTAGACAACAAAAAGTTCATGTCTCCTTATCTTGTATTTGACTTTTATTTGGAATGTAGTAGAGAAGTAACTAGTACCAAGGGGAGTTCTTATGGAATAGATCTAACAAGATATTCTTGATTTAAAAGGCTTATAACACCCTCACATGTCAACCCCTGAAATCAAACATAATTTAGTACAACACTGAAAAAGTAGAAGAAGGACACAACTATGTTAACACACTTTACAACATTCCTAGCCCACATATAAGCTATTGCAGCAGACATACTACAATTTCTATAGTGTATAGAAAGCTTATTTATTCTATAGCAGATGGACACTACAAGTCCTAATGTTTATTTTCAACTAAAGTAGGGCTTTCATGTATGTAATCTACATGCATTCATGATGTCAGTGAGATGCACAATATTTGCAAAGCTTTTCCTCATTAAACACTTTTAAATGTAGACAAACCAATATTTTGTACATCAACTATGCTCTCTTAACAACATTAAAATGACCAAATTTGTTATAACCAAAAACTCCACAATTAAAATATATTTCAAAATCTTTTTAAAGCTAAGTTAGCTCAATTCATTTTCAGTTATGATATTATTTTGAGGCAAAGGTTGTAGTTTTCATTTTGGATTGCTTACATTTGAAGCTTTTTAGTTTGAATACTTAATATAACTTTTGCCTCTTTGTGATTTTTTTTATTTGTTGATGAGCTTTATTTTGCTAGAAAGAATTTTTCCTTAAATATAAGGCAGATAATTTCACATAATTGTAAAGTTATAAGCATGAATCAAAATAAGACAAAGTTAGCTCACTCACGGATAGCATTCTGGCTAACGAAAGATAGGGTTGAGTAGCCACTTTTGTAACATAAATTGCAATAACACCATTGGTCATTTCTTTATCTTATAAGTAAAACTTTTTGTAAACTTTTATGCTAAAAAAAGCAACAATTTGCATGATGTCCAAGTGTTTAAATGATTTTGGGAACCACTAGAAAAATTTAGAAAACAAAATGAATGAGTCACCATCAATCTTTTTTACCATTAATCTTTTTTGGTTAGGTGTGATTGGCCACCTATTAAAACTTATCTTTTTAATAAATTAATTAAAATTTATTAAAAATATAATTTTTGGATCTGAAAAAATAATTTAGGTTCGAGAGTCGGTTACATGTAAAGAATGATTAATATCCTCACAACACCTATTTAAAACGATATCAATTAATTATATATTATCTTTTAATATTGACTAACATGGTCTTAATTATTTAAAGATTTATTTTCCTAGTATCTTTAAAAACATATTTTAATTTTTAGTAAGCTTGAAAAATAAATAAGAACCTTATATTGAAAAATTCTTAAAAATATTTCAATACTTTGATATTATTAAAACGAACCATCTCACCTAAAGAATTTTTAAGAATTACTATTTGAAAATCTAAAAAATCCTATCATCGCTGGTTTAGATTTACTTCCATAAACTATTTATAAAAAAAATGAGAAATCTTTATTAAAAATTAATCTAAATGCTCTAATACATTGATGATATTTTAAATAAATTTTTTTGCTTAAAGATTCATAAAGAATCACTACTCAGATTTCTTTAGAATCTTATCCTTAGAGACTTTTCATTTTGCTTTTAAAAATTATTAAAAGTTATGTAATAGTTACCTACAAATATATTTATTTCCTAAAAACACTCTTATTTATTAAGAAAAACTGTTCAAAGAAAATAATTAAGAAACAAAAATTTTTCTTATTAAAATGAAACTTCTAAAAATTCCAATATTTTGATAATTTTTAGAAGATTTTTCTTGCCTAAGAAATTCTCAAAAATCACTACTTGGACTTCTCAGAGTTTCATCATCGAAAAATTTTATTTCATTTAAAATTATGTAATGCAAACAATAAAATATAACATGTACATGAAAAATATATATTACTTAATATTATATGCACACGAAAAATATATATTACTTAATATTATGATTATTATTGTTATATTACTTTTTCTTTTTAACGTAAAACTAAAGTGCAAATAAAATAAATTGGATTAATAACAATAATAATAATTTATGACATGAAAGATTAGATTGCATGAAATTAAACTAAGCAAAAAAAATTCAAACAATAAATAAATGATAATGTATAAGATTTAAACTCAAATTAAATTTAAATAAAAAATATGTATGAGGTGTACATGAAATACCATTGTATTAGGTTATTTAATAATAACCTATTACCCATTGTCAGCCTATGTGAAGCTTATAGCCAAATAAAAAATAGATGGTGGGGCCAGAATAATGGCTTAACTTTTACTTTCTATCTTCTATCCATTGAAAAGCCACCGTTTTAGGGAAATTATGAAATAAAGATTTAAGCTTTCCTCTTTATAGACTGTATACATATTAGAAAAAATGTGGAAGAAAGTTTAAACCTCTAGCCGTATACTCTATTACTAACATCTCCAACCACCCTCGTACGAAAGAAACCATGATCATGTAGCAATGAAACTTTAAAATTCCTCTAGACAAAATCACATACAGAAATAAATGAATTATGAGCAAGAAGACCATTCATGAAACTAACAAGTCACATGTAGAAATAATGCAATGGCGAACATGGAAAGGATGAAATTTGCTTTAGAAGCTTATTGCCATAGCTTCAAAGGTCATTGGGTTCTCTGTGATTTTCTATAGTCTTTATTTCATGGACAAGACACCACATTCTACCCAGAAATCAAAGATGATAATGATGAAAGCCTAAAGTTTCATGAACAACTGGAAGCAAAGATAAACATATTCATTTGATTAACAAGTGAAAATAAGAATTGAGACGTTAAACATTCGCACAATCTTCAAGTAGAAAAAATCATCAAACATGAATCAAAGATGTGATTTTTTTTTTTTACAATTCCATAAACAAAACATATACAAGAAAAGAAAAAGAATGACGTGTAGAAAATAACAAACCTACACCCTCAACAAACTAATCATACACATAACAACGACAAAAAAAAAAAAAAGCTTTAAGCCATTTTATATCTACATGATATAGAAAAAAGAAAACCACAAGTAAAGAAAAAACATACCCTTAAGTTCTTCATACAATAGCAAAACAGTTTTCATTTTTTTTTTTTACATAAAATGTGCACACAAAAAAAATTTAAGTATAGGAACTTCCTGTCTTATAACCTTTTTTGGGATATTAGCTTCTTTTTCCTTTAGCTCAACTCCAACCCTTTAGCAGACTCCTTATTTCCTCTATTTCTTTCTCATTCAAACCTACTCTATTCGGCTTGCTTTCTATTTTCCTTTCAGTCATTTTTTTTTGCATTACATCCCTTTTTTTTTCAAGCACCCTCTTCTCCTTAACGGACTATTTTATTTGTTTTTCTCTTCTTTCCCTCAACTTTGGCAACATCTCTCTCTTTTCCTTTGGTTTTTGACTTGCCTTCTAGTTTCTTTCCTTCTCATTTTTTTTTCTATGTGTTTGGCTCCTTTCTTTCCAGCCTTTCAGCCCTTTCTAGCCTCCTTATGTTGGCTTCTTTCTTTTCTCTAGCCTTTCTTTCTTTTTTACTTTAGCCCTTTCTTTTTTTTAGCCCTTCTTTCTTTTTTACATTGGCCCCTCCTTTTCAGCACCCTTTCCTCTATTCTTTCCTAATCAGTAGACCCTTCCTTTTGATAGTCAACCTAAAAAAAAAATTATTTTTGATGAATATAGACCATTGAATGAGATTTGATCCAAGGGTTAAATCTTATTTTTTTATTATTTTCAAGGAACCACCTTTAGCCATGGGATCAAGATCAATAAAAGATATAATGGTCCACATTATTTACTACAAATGTTGGATTTTTATATCCTTTAAACCCATAAAAAATCATTTTACCCATAGTACAAAGTTTTCAGTATTTAGGCTATTTTCTTATAAATCAATATTTTCACACTCATTTTTGGGATTTTAAAACACAAAAATCATAAAATATTATAAAATTAAGATATGAAAAGTTTCATAAAAATCTGAACTCGAGAATGCTAAATTATGAAAATACCCCTATGAGGATATTTTAGTAATTTCACATTTTTAAGGATACTGCTATGATATTGAATGCACCAAAAATTATGAAATATTATGAAATTGAGATCTGAAAAGTAATCTAAGTTTGAAAATGTCAAATTATGAAAATACCCTTGTAAGGATATTTTCATAATTTTATACTTTTGGGGTACTATTATGATTCCAAATGCACTAAAAATCATGAAATATTATGAAATAAAGATTTAAAAAGTTTCATGAAAATCCAAGCTCAGAAAGGTCAAATTAAGAAAATATTCCTTACGGGGGTATTTTGGTAATTTTGTACTTCTTTCAGTACAATAAAATTTTAATGCCTTAAAAATCACCAAATTTAATTTTAAACTACATTGATTTCAATTAGACTTTGAACTTTGAAGATTAGCTTTAGTTTTATTCATTTTGATTAAGTTTTGTATAATTTTGACTTGAGTTGACTTTGAAGTTTGCTCGTTTTATTTATGCTTTATTTTTCATACATTCATATGAAAATGTATCATCCATATAAATTCTATGAAAAAGCATTTGATAGAATCATATGGGTCTCTTTTTTTTTATTTATTAGGCTTAAATATCAACACATTTTATGGGCTATTTAAGAGGCTTTTTTAAGGGTTTCAAATGGGCTTTGTTCAACCATGTTAAAATATTTTGGACAAAATTTGGTATCGAATAAAACCCTTTAAAAAGTTTTGATTTGTCTAAAAGTTTAAAATTTTACTCATTAATCTTTTAAGACAAAATAAATGTAAAGGAAAAAAAAAATTAATGAATGGAATTACAAACATAAGGTATTACCATTAATACCACAAAAAAGTTTGAACTTCACATATAACAGAGCTCAAACTACAATGTATAGAATCATTACCTCCATCTATGGTTTTAACTTTAAAAAGGAATTTTGCATGACTGTCTACTTCCAACATCTTAAAGAATAAAGCATAATGGTGAACATCCTACCAAAAGAAAATGTCCAAAAAAACTAGATGATTAAGAGAAAAAAAAGCATGGATAACTAAAAAAACACATGCTATTACCTGAACCTCAAGTATCAAGCATTTGTTAAAGAGGATCAAATCTTCAGATGCAATTTTGATCAAAGTAATAAGTAAAAAAATATATAGAAAAGCTTATAAAATATACTCAACTATTCAACACAAATTATTTAAGTCTAGGGGCAAGAATAACCCTTTGATACATGTTTAAGCCATTGAACCCCACCTGACAAACTAAAAAAAAATGTAATTAAATAATATACCAGCAATATATTATAAAAAAAATTATGTTTTCACCTCCTTTTTCTTTTCTTTTCCTTCTTTTTCACAGAGATTTCCCTTGGTTTCTTAGAAATAGACGAAGCAAATAGCAAAAAAGATCAAACAACACTAGATTTGTACAAATGCCTAAAAGTAAGGCATACCTATTATAGTCACCAACAGCACACCTTCCTCTATTGTTTTAAGACCATCTACAAACCAATACAAATAAAAATCTTTACTTCAAAATAATATAAAGTAAAATGTGCAGATGGCAACATATTACTTCTAAATGAGTAATAGAAAAGGGCAAATCATGAAACCATGGTTTCACTTTAGCTAGAAAAGGCAGGTTTCAAGTTCAAATTTCCTTACCCCAATTTAACTATTGTAGAAGAAAAATTACTAATGTAAAGAAATAAAGAATATAATAATTTATGATACAAAAACCTAAGAAAACCATAAGAAACAGGAGCATTATCATGAGCATAATATTTGTGGAATAGAATAATACCCTTTAGTTATGTAAAGAAAAGCTCCTGAACATGAAGTTCAAAATTGATGCTTTTTAAAATCTGATGAAATACAATGATTAGATACAAACTTTAATTTAACTATAAAGATACATTTGGAATAGGTAAAATCATCATCATTATTAGATATAGAAGAAGAAGAACATACTTCAACTAATTTAGATATTTTTTCATGAACAAAGTTAAACCACTCTTCTTTTTGCTTCAAGCCACTACCTAGACAAAATGATGCCAATTTGCTACACTTAGATGACCCTTCAAGTAATCCAAATGTTGTTATTTCATGTAAGGTCAATGCTAACTGTATGTACAAAGGATTTTGAGAGACTCATAGGGAACCTGCTATATATTCAAAGAAATGAATCCCAGGACATGTAATTGAAAAAAAAAAAAGTTAAAGAAAAAGAAGATTTTTCATGGGTATTTTTCATTTCTTACATGCATTAGGGGAGATGGAGAGAGTTGATTGGTGATTGAGGAGAGAGAAACAGAATTGTTTTGAGAGCTCAATATCACATTAAAGAGTTCTATTAAGGTGAGAGTAAAGAGTGAACTCGACTAGTTCTTCTATGTAGTTCCTCAGGTCAAATGGGTTTGTTCCTGGTAATGATGGTTACTCCATTCCAGCTTCCTTCGCTTACTCTGTTTCCTTTTCTAATGAGAGATTTTTCTGCTTGGGGAAATACGAGGTCCTTTGTTGCAGCCATCAAAGTTTCAAGCAAAACAAAAAGTTCACTTCCAGTTTGAATAAATATTTTTACATAATGTTTCAAATGTTAGATGCTTTACTTCCACCATTTTTTATGCTAATTCCCCCACAATTATTTGAAGATGATAAATTATGAATAAGGGCAATGCAGTAAGAATAATTAATATTGGCATGAATGAGAACAAATATTTATTGAATAGAAAATATTATTCACAAAATTAGTAATAAAATTAATAATTATATTTATCTCGAATTTGAAAAAAAAAAAAAAACTGAAAAAGAAAGAAAGAAAGGTGAAGGGTAAATGTTGTCTTGACAAAATTTATGTAGTTGGCAATGTTCAATCTTGACTTAAGATTGTAAATTTGATCTGTCAAGACAAAAATAAAACTTAAAAATCAGATTTAATTAATATTATATTAAGATGCAACAAATTTAATAAGTTGTTTTGTTAAAAGAGATGATTCGTCAAAATTAATGCTAATATTGATGAGAGATAAAGAATAAATAAATAAAAAAAATTAAGTAAAAAAAATTTTGAAAATAGAAAATTTTGGAAAAGCATGACCTATATTATTTTGTTTTGGTGAAAAGTTTGTTTAATAATAAATTTTATTTTCTTATTATTATTTTAATTACGAAGATTATGAAAAATAATATTTTTTAATTATTTATTTCATTCCAAAAATCTTTGAATTCGATATCTTAATTACAAAACTTGTAACTTTGATTGGTTAAGATATTTCAACTATAAAAATTTTTTATAAAAAAAAAAAGTAATCTAAAAAAAATTATAAATATTGAAATTTAAATTTTTATTGCACGTCACTTTTAAAAAAGATTATTGAATACAATTAAATTAAACTCTGGTTGTCGACTACAAAGTTTTTACTATGAGCAATTTATCTAAAATTATTATCACAAGATAAGGGAATGTTTATCATATTATATTGAATTTTCGTTCCAAATGCTAATATGGGGATATTTATTAGCATAGTTATTACATAATGAATTATTCAAAATGATATGTCTTTAGATTATTGGTTCAACTGAGTTAACAAAGATATTTAAAAAAATAAATATTTTAAAATTTTAATCTATTATATGATAAATAATAAAATTCTATTATAAATAATTTATTTTTTTGGCCAATAAGATAATTTCATACTTAAAAAATTAAAAACATAATATAATAAATGTGAAAAAAGTATATATATTTAACAAATATATAATAAATTTAAAATTCAAACTCCTAATTTCTAATTGAAACTTTGAAAATATTAATCAGAATGTCAAATAATTCAACCATATTAATTTAAAAAATTAAAAAAGTAAATATCTAAAGAATTTTAAAAATACAAAAAAATGTCAAAGTTATTTTAAGAAAAGGGCTCATGTAAAATATAAATTTTAAAAAATAAAAATAAATACTTATAAAATAATAATATTTGATATAAATCAATCAAATTTGAATAAAATCTTAATTTTAACCAATCAATTCCAACTACTATTTTTTTAGGAGAGCAGTGCCGTATATTTATATAATATATATTTATATATTTATATATATAATTTTTTTTTATGAAAATGTGTCATATATCTTTATTTTTTACCACATAAGAAGGTCAAGCTATTTAAAAATTATTTTATTTCTTTGACGGTTGGATGTATATACTTTTCTCCATTACCTTTATTTGTAAGCTTCTTTTAATAATTCTTTAACTTCATGATACATCATGCATCATAAATTTACAGAGCTTATCATTCAGGATTGGAGCTAGACTTAGTCCTTATCTTTTGTAATGTTCGAGTATAAATCTGTTCATTTTCTTTTGAAACCATATGAAATTAAAAAAAAAAGAATGAAACAACCCATCTGAAATTAGTGTTTCCTGCTGCGAAGGAAGAAATCAAGAAATGGCAGAAGGCGTCCTGTTCGATTTGGCTGGAATCGAACCCAATAATTTTTGTCCAGCTCAGCTACAATCTTTTGAACGAGAGATGTGCCAGATATTTAATCTTTAACCATATAAGTTTTCACCCAACTGTATATATTTTCTTCTATTACCCTTATTTGTAATTTTTCTGTAATACTTCCCTATCCACGTGGCTCATCATGCACCATAAGAAATTAGAGACTTTACTATTTAGTGTTGGAGTTTACATGACATTGACTATAAAGTCGGACTTGGATCATAGGTATCTTATCTCCGCTTTCGTAACCATTCGCAATTTCTTAAAAAAAACATAGGAGATTAGCGTTTCCTGCTGGGAAGGAAGAAATCAAGAAATGGCGGAAGGCGTCCTGTTCGATTTGGCTGGAGAACTCTTGGGGGGTCTGGCATCGTTGGCTTGCCAAGAACTTGGTTTGGCTTGGGGAGTCAAAGCAGAAATCAGCAAGCTCAACAACACTGTTTCCTTGATCAAAGGTGTGCTTCGTGATGCGGAGGAGCAACAAAGAAACAACCATGGAGTGACGGTCTGGCTCGGACAGCTCAAAGATGTGGTTTACGATGTGGATGACTTGCTCGACGATTTTTCCACTGAAGCTTTGCGGCGAAAGATAATGCGCGGGAATGAAATGGTGAAAGAGGTACGCATTTTCTTCTCCAAATCAAACCAGCTTGCATATCGTCTCAAGATGGGTCATAGAGTTAAAGACATTAGAGAGAGGCTAGATAATGTTGCAGCTGATAAGGACAAATTTGTCTTGATTAACCGCCCGGTAGAGTCACTACTGGTTGGACTTAAGGAGAGGGATCAAACTCATTCCTCTGTGCGTGAAAAAGAAATAATTGGAAGAGACGATGATAAAAAGAAAATTGTAAAACTGCTGCTACAATCCGAACTTGAAGAAAATGTTTCAATTGTTCCCATAATAGGGATTGGAGGATTAGGAAAGACCACATTAGCTAAAATGGTGTTCAACGACGAAAACGTCGGGAAACATTTCCAGCTAAAAATGTGGGTTTGTGTCTCAGAGAAGTTTGAGATAAAAGTCATTGTGGAAAAAATCATTGAGGCTGCAACTAAAAAAAAACCTGTAAGGGACCTCCAGATGGAAACACTGCAAGATATTCTTCGAGAAAACATTAATGGAAAGAAGTACTTGCTAGTCCTTGATGATGTATGGAATGAGGACCGTGAAAAGTGGCTCGATTTGAGAAATTTGCTATTAGATGGTGCAAGGGGAAGCTGGATTGTTATCACTACTCGTAATAGGGGGGTTGCAGAAATCACAGGTACAGTTTCGCCACATGAGCTTGAAGGATTGTCAAAAGGCCAATCATGGTCACTGCTAAAGCAAATGGCATTTAAAGAACAAAGCCACGAATCCAATAGTTCACACTTTGAAGCAATTGGGATGGAGATTGTAGAGAAGTGTAAAGGGGTCCCTCTTGCCTTAAGGGCGATAGGAAGTGTACTATTTAAAAGAACAGAAGCGGAATGGTTAAAGGTGAAGAATAATATTGTTAGGTATATAACTCGAACAGAAAGTAGCATTATGCCAATTTTAAAGTTGAGTTATGATCATCTTCCACCGCATTTGAGGCAATGTTTTGCTTATTGCTCTTTAATTCCGAAGGACATGGTGGTTGAGGTGAAATTTTGGATCTTACTTTGGATGCACCAAGGGTTTCTCCAGCCACAAAGCGGAGACGAAGATCTAGAAGATGTTGGGCTTGAGTATTTCATGAATTTACTTTGGAGATCTTTTTTTGAAGTTGCAGAAGAAGATGATTCAGGAAATGTGGAGAGTTTCACAATGCATGATCTAATGCATGATCTTGCATGCTTTGTTGCTGGGACTGAGTGCTGCATTGCAGGTCTAGAAGCAGAAAATGTAGATGAAAGAACTCGCCATGTGATTTTTGAAGATAAGGCAGATGCTTCTTGGAAAATTCCAAGCACTTTGCTTAAAGCAAATAGACTAAGGACAATATCTCTCCCGGAAGGCAGCTTGAATCAATCCAATTGCAATGCACTGATTTCTAATTTTAGGTACCTACGCTTTTTGAATTTGAGTGACCCAGGTATTGAGAGGTTACCGCATTCCATAGGCAAATTGAAACATTTAAGGGGTCTTTATCTTACTGGAAATGAAAATATTAAAAAACTGCCTAGTTCGTTGTGTAGGCTACAGAATTTGCAAACATTACGTCTTTCTGGTTGCTCCAATCTTGCAAAATTGCCGAGGAAAACAAGAAGGTTAGTTAGCCTCAGATATCTATCTATTGATGGTTGTGATAGTTTGGCTTACATGCCACGTGGACTGGGCCAACTAACTTGTCTACGAACGTTAAATGAGTTTATTGTGGGAAAGAGAGGCAAGGGTGTTGGTGAGTTAAGGGAATTGAATGGACTGAAAAACCTCGAAGGAAAAATACGTATTTCTTCTTTAAAAAATGCTATTCCAGAGCCTGGACCTTCTCACTTGAAAGAAAAATTGAATTTGAAACACTTGAAATTGAGCTGGAGTGATGAGGAGGAGGATGCAAGTAATGAGAAGTCTGAATTGGTTTTTGAACGCCTCCAACCACACCCAAATCTTAAGAAGCTTCGGGTGAACGGGTATCCAGGAAGCAAGATTTCAAGCTGGCTGTCTTCCATCACCAATTTAACTCAACTAATTTTAGAAGATTGTGTTGAATGCAAGCATCTGCCACCATTGCATCAGCTCTCTTCCCTCAAAATTCTTAAGCTTTTAGAATTAAAAGCTTTGGAGAATGTGTCAGAGATTGAAATGCAAAAGGAGTTGTCTTCTTCAAAATCAACAAAATTTTTTCCATCCTTAGAGAAACTCCAACTAGAATATTGTCCAAATCTTAAGGGATGGTGGAGGGGTAATGATGATGAAGCTTCAAATGCACAGCTGCCTTGCTTTCCTTGCCTTTCAGATTTGGCAATACGACGGTGCCCTAATCTAACCTCTATGCCGCTGTTTCCTTCTGTTCGGGAGCTGCGTTTGAAAGAAACCAGCTGGAAGCAACTCCAAGAGACAATGAAATTGAAGATGACAACATCAGAAGAACCATCATCTTCTTCGTCTTCTTCACTTTTCCCTCCTTTCTCCAAATTGACAGAATTGAGGCTTGAAGAGATGGAAGATCTGGATTCTCTGCCAGAGGAGTTCCTGCAAAACCTAACTTCTCTTCGATTTCTGAGCATTAGAAATTGCAGTAACTTGACATCAATGCCAAAGGGGATGCGCTTTCTCACCTCTTTACAACGATTGCAGATTGACGATTGTCCCCAGCTATGGGAAAGATGCCAAAGGGATATTGGTGTGGACTGGCCAAATATTGCTCACATTGGAGATATTTGGATTGGTTGGCATGTGATTTGATTAAATCAGGTTCAGGAATGTAGGAACCTTCCATCGCTTACACAGGTTAAGCTAAAATTAAATCTTTTGCTAAAATTCAAATTTTTAGCTAAATTTAAGCAATTGACATATAACTTCCTTACCATCTTTTTTTTTTAATTATTTTTCTTGCTTTTAGTTTTGTTAAATTTAAAAAAAAATAAAATTGAAAGCTAATTTTGGTAATGTATAAATTAATGGAGTTCATCTTACTTTTTTCCAACTACAGACTTTGTTTTTCAAAATTTTAATAATTTTATATTAATTCTTAATTGTTCCCTTATTTTTTTGTTTCAGTTATTTATAGTTCTAGTAATTTATGTATTTTTGTACCTATTTAATATCAAACATATATAAAATAAAAAAATTGGTTGCATCATAAAACAAAAGCTAACAAAAATGAAGTTGGAATAATTTATTTTTTAATTCAATTTAATTTTTAATTCTTTTTCACATACCAAAATCTATTTGTAGTTATTGATTAATGAGAACCAATGAAATGATATTGAGGTGATATTATTTATTTTATTATCCTTCCTATCTCATTTTTTGATCACCTCCTAATTTTTCATTTCCATTTTTCAGTGGATAAGTTTTGGACAAATTATTTCAAGGCTCAGAACAGAGTGAAACTTTGATGCTTCAGCTGCACTTGAATTCAAGAAATAATATCAGCAAATTCTGATGCTGTAAGTCCCGCCAAATGAGGATTTAATCCAACTTATATGTTAGTTTTGTTTGATTAATTTGTTTGCTTGGTGTGCTTATTGGTTTTTCTTTCATATATGTACCATTCAAAATACATTGAGTGTTATTTGATTGTACTTGTAATTTTCATTTTGTAATATATAATTAAGTGTGAATGAATTTGTTTTATGTTCATCAATTCCACATTCCATCTTAAGTTGCTTGCTCATGAAAAGATGGCAGAGAACAATTCATTTTACTACATTCCAATTGGGGTAGCAGTTGGGAATGTTGAAAAGTTTTGCATGGATTTTATGCAATCAGATCTCTATGGCAATTGAAAGCTGCCAAGCAAAAGGAATTTCATTTGAAACTCAATGGATCCCTCATTCTTCAACCCAAAGCTAAGATCCATACAAGACAAATCCTTATATCATCGTTTTTGACCCAAAGGGAAGACTTGGAGTGGCTTCTGTCCTGCCTCTTTATTTTGGTTTATTTTGTGGTGTATCATGCACTTCCAATGTGCCCATTTGAAAGAGAACAAAAAAAAAAAAATTATCAAATGAACCTGCAAATTGAATGTCTCGATACCCATTTTCCTAAGGACAATATGATCTCATGCTTTCTTTTTATGGGAGTGATTCTTTTTTATCATTTTGGGTGTCCAATGTTTTCAAATTAAGTTCCTTTTTTTTTTTGCCAGCTTATCTTTTAGACTATCAAGATTAATTTTTTTGGCCAATACTTGTGAGATTTATTGAAGACATTAAAAGTAGCTCCCAAATAAACAAAAGAAATATTAACATAATTTTATTGATAGTGTATAAAATAAATATCCATTTCACTAATAGTAGGCAATAAGATCAAACCACCAATCACTTCATTGTAAAATAATTTATTTTCTTTACAGGTTCAATAGGTCATTTTCAAAATTAAAATTAAATTTAAATTCAAATTCAAAAATTAACATAATTAATTAATTCAATCATTTTTAAGAGTTGATATTTATCATATTTTAATTTAAGTCTTAACATTTATAATCATTTCTCTTTATCTCTTGGCTGTAACATTTTTTATATATAAAAAAAAAAAAAAACATTGAAAGGAGCAAAAAGTTAAAAGCCAAATTCAAAACCACCTAATTCATCGTCCCTTCTCACAGCAGTAGAAAAGGACCCAAAAGAACCAATGTGAGCTACCTCAATTTTTAAAATTTTTTATGGAGGAAATGTCGAAGAAAATATATATTTGAATTCTCTCCTTCTAACCAAACAGAAAAAAAGGTGATGATAAAATTTTATATGAAATTAAAAGTTAGTTTAGCACTTTTGCGATTAAAAGAAATTAAAATTGAAAAAGTACATTTAAAAAATGTTATACAAAATATGATTAAAAAGTTTAAATATTTAGTACTATTGTGAAAAATGCTTTAAATAATTGAAATATCTAAAATAAAATCTATAAAAATAATTAAATATTAAAAATATAAAATAATATAATAATTTTTTTATTTCAAAAGTACTTTTTCATGGCAAAGCACCTTTTGAGATTTTTTTCTTTTTTTAATTTAGATTACAAAATCAGACTTTAAATTGAAAAGTCATTTTTTTGTTGTTTAATATTAAAGTTAGTCAAAAGCTACCTCCATCATTGCTTCATTACATATTTTGATAACAAATATAAAAATGATAAAATTTCATACTCTTACATATATTCTTAATATTATCTTAATATGTGTAATGAATAGATTATGAAGTCTGCACGATTAAATTGTAATACAATAAGTTTTTTTTTTTTCAGTATTATGCATCCAACTTTTATTTGTAATCATATTTTCTAGCTCAAATATCTATTATACATATACACACGCACACATAATACTAATAACCCGAATACATGATACTTAAATAAAAATAAAAATATTAATATTAGACATGATTATTCAAATATTTTCAACAACTATAAATAATAAAAACTAAAAAAATAATCAAATTTCATTTTTTTTTTTTGGAAAAATTTTTTTGGGGTTGGGTTTTGGAGTGGAAATGTGAGCAAAGGGCTATTTTTCAGGGTTCTAAAATCGCTGAAACCATGACTCTCTGGTTTTCGTTTTGTGCTGATTTTCTCATTATTGAAGCCAGAGAGGGGAAAAACCATGAAAAACAAACACAAAAACCGGTATATGTGGTGACCTCAGAATCCTTTGGGATTCTTTTTATATATAGTATATAGATGGTTCAAACCAAAGAAGAAATGATAGAGAAAATGACAACAAAAAAAGACAAAAGAACAAAGGACTAGAAGCAACTGTTAGGTTAAAACCTGTGATATAAAAAACCTAGGTGAAAGGCCACAAACTTCAATTTTCAATCCATTTGGCATTGTGTTGGCCCAAGTCACTATTTTCCAACTCCATGGCAATGTCAAACTTAAGACTTATTCCAAAAGCTCCAAAGGCGAAAAGAATTACTCTTTATTCAGGGAAGAAAATAAAGAGAATAGAAATGAAACAACTAGGAAATAAAAGGAGAACATAATGAACAAAAAGAAAAAGAAGGTTAAAGATGGTATATTATGCAAGTGATTAATAGGCGGCTAAAGAGAGAAGAAACATGAGTTCATTTATGGCTGTGAGAACTGGCACATATAATCTGTGATTCACATTTTGTGAAACCAAAGCTTCACAAAGTGGGGTAGTAATTAAGTGGAAGGGGATGTTGGGGAACACCACAGCTCTGATACCATTTGTTGGGCTAAAAGCCTCCAATCCAATCACACTAGCGGAAGCGAAATCAAACAATAAATCAAACACACAAGAGACAATAATTTAACGTGGTTCAGTCTAACTGACCTACATCCACGGATGAGAAACAAGATCCACTAGTTGTAGGAAATTACAAACTTACATCAAATCATAACCTCATTCAATAATCAATACTCATAAGACACTCTCAATCTCTTCTAGTCCTATGGAGTAATCTTAAACCCAAACAAACACAAACTCAAATCCTTGTGCACCCTTTCAACATAACCAAACACATACCCATATGCTCCCGTACACCATACCTATGTGGATCCTCTCAGTCTCCTCTAGTCCACTCACAAACAAACATACACACCCATAAGACGTAGAGCCCCAATACTCTTATAGAGTGTCTATCCCACAAAACCCTACAACTCTCTTACATCTTTTTCTCATACCTAACCGTGTAGAGACTTCACCTATTTATAACCATACAAACTTGCCCATTAAGAATCCCTCTCCTCTTAGAATTCTTCTCCTGTAAGTCAAACTTGCCTATTAAAAATTTCTTTCCTTTTAGAATTCTTCTCTTGCAAGTCAAACTTACCTATTAAGAATCCTCTTTCTCTTGGAATTCTTCTTTTGCAAGTCTTCTTGTTCATCAAGCAATATCTGACAAATCTCAAACAAATCTCAAACAAATCTCTAACAAATCCCAAACAAATCTCTTATGGGATTTGAGTCAATATTCCTAACAGGGGATACCTGTAGATTGTGGAAGCCACTGCAAACATCTTCAGAGTCAAGTCAATGCCTCCATCCCTTAAAGTGACCAACATCCATGTATGGTTCTAGAAATCCAATGAACTGAAACAACGGAAATTTAGATGGTCAAAATCCAACGATCTGGTAGTGGCTTGGCTGTAGAAAATGTTAAAAACTATATAGTTTAGGAGGCTAAATATTAAAGTGAAATATCTTTGAGCAAATCAAATTTTGCATCTTCCTAAGGAATGGCATCAAGTTGCTTCAGCAGTATGTACAACCAGTTAAAGTCAATATAAATGGATCCCTACCACACATACATCCATATATGCATACATGCATACCATAACTATGCTTTTGACGATGAATGTTTACCTTATTTCCATCCTTCGACCAGCGTGCACAATAACCTTCATCAATCCTCATCTCAAAGATAGCACCATGTGGTTGAACAATATACACATTCAACCAGCTAGAATTAGTGATCAAAACAGTAATGACACCCATTGCAAGATTATTTTTATTTGAATCTGGAGAGATGGAAATAGGACAGAACTGATTAGACTGTCAGTCACTAAAGAAATAACGAAGCTTCATGTGTATGTATATGTAATACTCAACATAGACCATTTATGCATCCCAATAACAATTTTAGTTTTGTAATATTGGAAAGGTCCAACTTTGCACTAAGAGGCAAATTTATTAACTAATATGATTATCCCCTTCTCCATTCTAACTGATGCCCATATCTAAAGAAGATGCACCTATCTTAAATGTACACACAAGAAACTTAATGATTAAGTTCAAGGATCTCTTCGAACAAAGAAATCATGAAATCTAACTTCCAACAATTTTATAGTCAATGTTAATGACACACACACATAAAACAAAAACAAAAAAAATAGAGAAAAAGCCTTTAATCACCATGATGACAAGTTGAATCCACATAACTCACCACTTCCATTTAAATTATCCCAGTATTTACTGGTACTTCAATCAGCATGCTTAGCAAAGGCCCTAGCTCCATGAGTCAAGATACTGCCTTTCACCTAGAGACCACAAAAAGAAGAAAAACCATAATCAAGGCCAACAATATATTAACGGCATGAATGTGACACCTGGGTATATTAAAATGTTTTGCTTCACCAGGTCAAAGTTTCAGATCATGCTGCAAGATTCTATTGAGATAGGATACAGCCATTTAAAAGTAATGTCAGTTCTTGAATTTCAACAGTTTCTAGGAAACTGTTGTCTTTTCCATTTGCTTCTTTCTTTATACTGCAATATTAGGTATTTAGGTTGTACTTTCACATGGAACAAAAGTCTCATCATTGTAATCATGACTGCTGGTGACAACAGGCAGCTCTAGAAACTATCCTGTTAAGCATTCCTTTCACATACTCAATGTTACAGGGTATTGTTTTCCATGTTCATAGAATCAATAAAGGAGGATACCACAATGACACTTAATTACAGTATAATAGTCATGTTCCCAGTAAAGTATTTGGAATTGCATCAGAATCCAAGGGTTTTGAAACTCAATAAATATGACAGGAAGCCAACCAAACTTGCACAAAGCAACTAAACAGAAATTTTCTATTGGGAAACATCAGATTAATTTATTAAACATAAAAAAATCTACAACTCAAACAAATATAGTAAGCAACTCACAGTTAGTATGCTGGTCAACAAGATAGAGCACTGAGCCACCAAATTAGAAACACAGATTGCAAGGACACCAGACCTTTTTTTTTTCTTCTGTATAAAATTTCCTATATATTTGCACGCCTACAAAAGCATGAAAAAATTACCACAAAGGAATTAGCACAATATTTAGAAGCAAGAATGTAATTACCCATCATTTTCCTTTCAATGCGTTCCTAGTTTGACTTAATCAAACAATTATAAGATAGCTAAGCATAAATGACGATAAGCCCCAAAAACCTGCCTCATTTAGAATGAATTTGGATTTTGGAAGTCTTACAACATAATGATTAATGATTAATGTAACCAAGCACAAGGAGGTCCACATGACTAAACGATTAATTAAAAAAAAAAAAAGGTAGGAGGCTAAGTAGCACATAAAAATGCATGGTTATCAGCTATGGATTCAACACTTTACCAACCTCCAATGCTTATAAATGTTGAACCATTTGTTAACTTTGTTGACATTCCTCTATAGTCTATGCATTTTAGGAAGTTTCTGAGAAAAGACAAGTTAGGATTTCTGAGATTTCTCAGTGAAACCAGATTTTATTAATAGCCATATTAACAGATTAGGTGGTCTTATGATTTTCAATCCACTCTTAAAGAACTACATGGAGCTAAATGAACCAGAATCCAATCTTTTAACAGCATCATTACTCTGTCTTAAATGAAAATTATACAGTGATGTTAATCCTCATTCAAAATGTGGTAACAAGTTCCCTCATTCCATATACAGCCTTAAGAAAGATATTAATCCATGTTCTCCCCATTTAAAGAGAGATATAATTCAAGGCCAATCATGGGTTAACATCAATTGCCATTACCTTCTTCAGTGGATTTAACTCCAAGAAGGACTTGAGAAAGATTTTCAGCTTCTAACATCTTAGAAAATGTAGCATATCGATGAACATCCTGAAAATTGAGAAAATTAGAAATGCCCAACTCAGAACAAACATGGAATGTAAGGCATAAGCATTGGATCACCTGAACTGCAAGCACCAGACATTTATTAAGAAGGATCATAGAACCTGGTTCAATACTAAAATAAATAAATAATTAATACATGAATTAAAAAAAAGAAATCACTTATCAAAAGGAAAAGAATTCAAAATCAATTAGGTTTCCATGAAGACACCCAGGAACCAATACTGAATTAAAAAAAGGGGGGGGGGGGGGGGGGGCATTCAACTTGAATAGGTTGTCCTTAAGAACAAAGGACCTTAACTTTGAATAGGTTGCCCAACAAAAATCAACTTGTACAGAACAAGTTTAATATATAGGCGCTGAAGAAAAGAAATAACAGTCATGCAAAGGAACTAGGCAAACTTATTGTATTCACCAACTGCACACCTTCCTTCAATTGTCTTCAAGCCATCTGCAAAGAATGTCAATTTTCAATTGCTTAGATAATGACAAAGGAATAAGGGCATTGGTAAAGAATAAAAACAACCAAAAATACCTCTTAACATTGAAAAAAACAGCTCTCAAACATGAAATTCATAGTCTATATTATTCATAATCTATCAAGAAAACAAATTACTAGTCATTAACCTACAAAAAAAAAAAAAAAAGAAAGAAACAACAGCTTTAACAACAACAAACTAACTTTAATCAATTCAAGTCCCTTATTTGAAACCAAATTATTCCACTCTTCCTTCTGTTCCATAGAAATTTCATCGCGCATTAATGCTGAATTGCCTTGTCTATTGCAAATGAACCCAGAAACCATGGATTGGTGCAAAGCCAATGCCAAATGCCTGTATAAAGGGTATGAAGGAACTCCTTTCAAAATATCTAAACCATTCCAGTATGAAAAGAAAAAAAAAACAATTATGCTTCTATCAAATGGGTAAAATTTGCTATAATAACCAATCCTTTAACAATCAAGATTCAATTTTTTTGGTATGGGCACAATTTTTAGCGTTTCTCTTCGTTTCTTTTAGGCTTTTTTTCTTGGAACAACCAAAAGGTGGAGATTAACAGAGAAAGTTAAGAATTTGGACAATAAAAGAAAAAGAAAGTGGAAATTTTAGGTTTGGGTAGTCTTACCTGGATTGGGGTCGGCGGTCTGGGAATCCATGAGAAGGTTGGAGCAGAATTCAGGGGAGAGGCATAGTTCAAAATTGAGGGATTTGTTGATGTAGGATTGGAGAGTGAACTTCGTTAGTTCTTCTATACATTCTCCTAATCTCTTCATTTCTCTCTATTTCTTAGATCAAGTTCTTCCATTTTCTTTTTGTTTCTTTCTTTTATGAAAATTTTCCATTTTGTTTGCTGCGCTGAGCTCCATTGTTGAAATACTTTCATGTTTCACCTCGTTTCAAATTCAACAGTAACGAATGTATTACGGAAATTTTCTTTTTTTTACTTTAAAAAAATAAATACTTCCCCTTTCGATTGAACTTCACATTTATTTTTTTTTTAATTTCTCAAAAAAATGTTTAATTTTTCAAAATAAACTTTTAACCTTGTCTTTTATTGAAATGTTAAGATTTCATTTTTTTTTTATATTTTCTGTTATACTCTTTATTTGAATTTAAAAAATCCTTTAAAATTACTATTTTATGACATAATTTTTGTATTTTTTTCTTACTACTGAATTTATTTATATTTTTTTATTTTCATCATGTCCAAAACATAATTTTTTAATAAGTTAAAAATACATTATCTTGAATGATTCGATTTGCCTAGAGAAACACCAAATTTAGCTGAACTCTTAAGCCTAAAAAGATTAAAGCTTAGACGTAGCACAAGTTTGGTAAAAGTTCATCAATCCATTGTCGTGACTTGCAAAAACTTAAGAAAATTTGTAAATAAACTTGACAATTTTAAATTTAATACAAAAAGTAGATATAAAAACAATCTATGAAATGATACGAAAATAATATAATTTAAAATTTTAATAAAAATTATTTAATAAATTTGATAATATATATTATATTTGATCGATTGACACAAACTGTTAATTGATAATTTTAATATTATACACATTTAGACATCAATATATATATCGTCGGAGAACAGCACTTGTGTTTTAAAATATCTTAAAATTATCATTGTTAATAATTGCTCAAAATTTTACACTTTGAAGTTTCTATTGAAATATGATGCAGAGTTATTGTGAAGAAACTTAATAGACCGTATGACATGTGTGTGGCCATGGTGCTAAATAAGTTAATCCCAATTTCAGTCCATTCCACATATTGCAACTTTTGATAATCAGTCACAGCATTCAAAGCCAAGGAAACAAAAGATATTCGTAGAAGCTATACCAAGCAATTCTCTTAACATGGAGTATTAGACAACTAAAAGTTCATCATCGGATCATGTCTCCTCATCTTGCATTTGACTTGTATTTGGTGTGTAGCAGAGAAGTAACTTTTTCTAAAAGGAGTTCTTATGGAATAGATATAACAAGATGCTCTTGATTTAAAAGGCTTAGAACACTCTCATATGTCAACCCCTGAAATCAAACATAATAATTTAGCACAACAGTGAAAAAGTAGGAGTAGGATACAATTATGTTAGCACACTTTACAACATTCCTAACCCACATATAGGCTATTGCAGCAAACAGACTACAATCCCCATAGTGTACAGAAAACTGCTCTATGCTGTGGCAGATGGACATTGCAAGTGCTAATGTGGATTTTCAACTAAAGTAAGGCTTCCATGTATGTAATCTATATGTATTTATGATGTAAGTGAGACGCACAACATTTGCAAAGCTTACTCTCATTAAACACTTTTAAATGCAGACAAACCAATATTCTATACATTGACTATGCTCTCCTAACAACATCAGAATTACCAAATTTTTTATAACCAAATACTCCACAATTAAAGCATATTCCAAAATTCTTTCAAAGCCAAGTTAGCTCAATTCATTTTCAGTTATGGTATTATTTTGAGGCAAAGGTTGTAGTTTTCATTTTGGATTGCTTACATTTGAAGCTTTTTAGTTTGAGTACATAATATAATTTTTGCCTCTTTGTGATTCTTCCTATTTGTTGATGAACTTTATTCTTTGGGAAAGAATTTTCCTTTAATAGAGGACAGAGAATTTAACATATTCATCAGTTATAGGCATGAATCAAAACAAGACAAAGTTGGCTCACTCACAGCTAGTATTCTGGCTAATGAAAGGTAAGGTTGAGCAGCCACTTTTGCAACACAAATTGCAACAACACCATTGATCATTTCCTTCTCTTTTGAGTAAAAATTCCTGTAAACTTGAATGCCTGAAAGGGCAACATTTAATCAATTAGCATGATGCCCAAGTATGATGAATAAAACACTTCAAAAAGTTTCGATTTGTCCAATAGTTTAAAATTTTCCTCATTGATCTTTTAAGACAAAATAAATATAAAGGAAAAAAATTATAGCATGGAATTATAAACATAAGGTATCGCCACTGATACCACATAAAGTTTAAATTTCACATATAACAGACTCAGACTACAATGTGTAGAATCATTACCTCCATCTATGGTTTTAACTCCAAGAAAGGCCTTTGCAAGACTCTCTGCTTCCAACATCTCAAAGAATGAAGCATAATGGTGAACATCCTACCAAAAGAAAATGTCCAAAAAAACTAGATGATGAAGAGAAAAAAAAAAGCATGGATAACTAGAAAAACACCTGCTATTACCTGAACCTCAAGTATCAAGCATTTGTTGAAGAGGATCAAATCTTCAGATGCAATTCTAATCAAAGCAATAAACACAAAAATATAAAGGAAAGTTTATAAAATATACTCAACTATTCAACATAAATTAACTAAGTCCAGGGGCAAGAAAAACACTTCAATAAATGTTTAATCCCTTGAACCCCTCCCGACAAACTAAAAAAGAAATGTTATTGAATATTATACTAGCAACATGATATAAAAAAAAAAATTATGTTTCCACCTTTTCTTTCTTTTCTTTTCTTTTTTTTTCCCAAAGTTTTTTTGTGGTTTCTTAGAAAGAAATGAAGCAAATACCAGAAAAGATCAAACAATACCAGATTTGTACAAATGCTTAAAGGTAAGGCATACCTGTTATAGTCACCAACAACACACTTTCCCTCTATTGTTTTGAGACCATCTACAAACAATAAAAAGAAAAATCCTTACTTGAATAGAATATAAAAGACAATGTGTAGATGACAAGATATTACTTCTAAATAAAAAAAATTAAAGAAAAGAGCAAATAGTGAAACCATGGTTTCACCTTAGCTAGAAAAGGCAGGTCTCAAGTTCAAATTCCCCTGCCCCAACTTAGCTATTGGAGAAGGAAAACTACTAATGTAAAGAAATAAAGAATGTAATAATTTCTGATACACAAACTCAATAAAAACGTAAGAAACAGAAGCATAAATATTTTTGGAATAGAATAATACCCTTTAGTTGAGTGAAGAAAGGCTCCTGAACATGAAGTTCAAAATTGATGCTCCTCAAAAGCTGATGAAATACAATGATTAGATAAACACATTAACTATGAAGATACAATTGGAATAGGTAAAATCATCATCATCGGAAGGAGATACTTCCGCTAATTCAGATCTTTTTTCATGAACAAAGTCAAACCACTCTTCTTTCAGCTTCATGCCAATGCCTTGACAAAATGATGCCAATTTGCTACACTTAAATGGCCCTTGAAGTGATCCAAATGTTATGATTTCATGTAAGGCCAATGCTAACTGTATGTATAAAGGCTTTTGAGAAACCCCAAAGGAATCTGCTATTATTTAAAGAAATGAATCCTAGGAAGTGTAATTGAAAAAAAAAATATAAAGAAAAAAAAGATTTTTCATGGGTATTTTTCATTTCTTACTGGCATTAGGGGAGATAGGGTGGGTTAATTGGTGATTAAGGAGAGAGGAGCAAAATTGTCTTGAGAGCCCAATATCCCATTCAAGAGTTCCATTGAGGTGAAAATGGAAAGTGAACTTGACTAGCTCTTCTATGCAGTTCCTTAGGTCAATTGGGTTTGTTCCTGGTGACGATGGTTGCTCCATTCGGGCTTCCCTCGCTTACTTTGTTTCCCTTTCCAAAAAAGGATTTTTTGTCTGGGGGAATATGAGGTCCTCTACTGCAGCCATCAAAGTATCAAGCAAAAATGAAAAAAAGTTCACTTTCGGTTTGAATAAACATTTTTACATAATGTTTCAAATGGTAGATGTTTCACTTCCATCATCTTTGATGCTAGTTCCCCTACAATTATTTGATGATGATAAGTTATGAATAAGGGGAATGCAGTGAGAATAATTACCATTGCCGTGAATGAGAATGAAATATTCATTGAATAGAAAATATTATTCATAAATTTATTAATAAAAATTAATAGTTATATTTTATATTGAATTTGAAAAAAAAAATGAAATTGAAAAAGAAAGATAGAGAGGTGAAAGGTAAATGTTGTCTTGACAAAATTTCCTATATATTTGCACACCTACAAAAGCATGAAAAAAATATCACAAAGGAATTAGCATAATGTTTAGAAGCAAGAATGTAACTATCCATCATATTCCTTTCAATGCATCTCGAGTATTGACTAAATCAAACAATTATATGATAGCTAAACGTAAATAAAGATAAGTCACAAAACCTACCACATTTTGAAATGAATTTGGATTTTCGAGTCCTAAAACAAAATGATTAATGATTAATATAACTAAAAACAAGGATGTCTATATGATTACTGATTAATAATTAATAAAAATAAAATAAAAAGTTGGAGGCTAAGTAGCACATAAAAATGCATGGTTCAGTTATGGATTCAACACTTTACCAACCACCTATACTTATTATGTCGAATCATTTGTTAACATTTGTTGACATTCCTCTATAGTCTATACATTTTAGGAAGTTTTTGAGAAAAGAAAAGTTAGGATTTCTGAGATTTCTCAGTGAAACCAGATTCTATTAATAGCTATATTAACAGATTTGATGGTTTTATGAAGTTCAACCCACTCTCAAAGAACCACATAGAGCCAAATGAACCAAAATGCAATCTTTTAACATCATTACTCTTAGTCTTAAATGATAATTATACAGTGATATTAATCCTCATTCAAAATGTGGTAGCAAGTTCCCTCATTCCATCTACAGCCTTGAGAAAGATATTAATCCATGTTTTCCCCATTTGAAGAGAGATATAATTCAAGGCCAATCATGGGTTAACATCAATTGCCATTACCTTCTTCAGTGGATTTACCTTCAGGAAGGACTTAAGAAAGACTTTCAACATCTTAGAAAATGTAGCATAACTATGAACATTCTGATATTTGAAAAAATTAGAAATGCCCAGCTCTGAACATAAACATGGAAATGTAAGGCATAAGCATTAGATCACCTGAACTTCACGCACCAGACATTTATTAAAAAGGATCATAGAACCTGATTAAATACTAAAATAAATAAATCATTAATATATGAATAAAAAAAAGAAGTCACTTATCAAAAGAAAAAGAATTCAAAATCAATTAGGTTACCATGAAGACACTGGGGAACCAATACCGAATAAAAGAGGGGCAGGCAGTCAGCTTAAACAAGTTGTCCTTAAGTTATGAATGACCTTAAAATTGAATAAGTTGCCCAACAAAAATCATTTTGTACAGAACAAGTTTAAAATATAAGTGCTGAAGAAAGGAAATAACAGTCATGCAAAAGGAACTAGGACATACTTATTGTATTCACCAATCGAACACCTTCCTTCAATTGTCTTCAAGCCATTTGCAAAGAATGTCAAATTTCAATTGCTTAGATAATGACAAAGGAATAAGGGTATTAGTAAAGAATAAAAACAACCAAAAATACCTCTTAACATTGAAAAGAACGGCTCTTGAACATGAAATTCGATGTCTATATTATTCACAATCTATCAAGAAAACAAATTATTAGTCATAAATCGAAATAAATAAATAAAAGCATTAACAACAACAAACTAACTTTGATAAATTCAAGTCCCTTATTTGAAACTAACTTATTCCACTCTTCCTTCTGTTTCGTAGAAATTTCATCATGCATTAACGCTGAATTGCCTTGTTTATTGCAAATGAACCCGAAAACTATGGATTGGCGCAAAGCCAATGCCAAATGGTTGCAAAAAGGGTATGAAGGAACTCCCTTCAAAATATCTACACCATTCCAGTGTGAGAAAAAAAAAACAATTATGCTTCTATCAAATGGATAAAAATTGTTACAATAACCAATCCTCTAACAATCAAGATTCAATTTTTTTGGTATGGGCACAATTTTTTACGTCTCTCTTTGTTTCTTTTTGGCCCTCTTCTTGGAAGGACCAAAAGGTGAAGATTAACAGAGAAAGTTAGGAATTTGGACAAAAATGGAACAAGAAAGCAAAAATTTTGGTTTGGGTAGTCTTACCTGGATTGGGATCGACGGTGTGGGAATCGATGAGAAGGTTGGAGCAGAAATCAGGGGAGAAACGGAGTTCAAAATTGAGGGATTTGTTGATGTGCGATTGGAGAGTGAACTTTGTTACTTCTTCTATCTATTCTCCTATTCTCTTCATTTCTTTTTATTTCTTAGCTCAAGTTCTTCCATTTTCCTTTTTTTTTTTGTCTTTTATGAAAATATTCCATTTTTGTTTACTGAGCTGAGCTCCTTTGTTGAATGACTTTCACGTTTTACCTCGTTTCAAATTCAACAGTAACCAATGTATTAGGGATAATTTTTTTTACTTAAAAAAATAAATATTTTTTTTCGATTGAACTTCACATTTATTTTTTTTTTAATTTCTCAAAAGAATGTCTAATTTTTCAAAATAAATTTTTAATCTTGTTTTTTATTGAAATATTAAGATTTTCTGTGACATTTTTTATCTGAACTTAAAAATTTATTTAAAAATTACTATTTTATGACATACTTTCTGTGTTTTTTCTTATTACTGATAATTTTGATATTTTTCTATTTTCATCTATGTCTGCAACATAAGTTTTTGGCAAACTAAAAATATTTTATTTGAGTGATTCGATTCACCTATAAAAACATCAAACTTAACTAAATTCTTAAGCTTGGAAAGATTAAAACTTAGATATTGCACAAGTTTAGTAAAGGTTCATCAATCCATTGTCACGACTTGCAAGAACTTGAGAAAATTTGTGAATAAACTTGATAATTTTAAATTTAATATGAAAAGTAGATACGAAAACAATTTATAAAAAAATAAAAATAATACAATTTAAAATTTTAATAAAAGATTGTTTAATAAATTTGACAAAAATAAAAAAATTATATTTAACCAATTGACACAAATTACTAATTGATAATTTTAATATTTCACACATTTAGACATCAATATATAAATTGTCAGTAGACAGCATTTGTGTTTCAAAATATTTTAAAATTATCAATCTTAATAGTTGCTCAAACTCTACACTTTAAGGTTTCTATTGAGATATAAAGCAAAGTTATTGTGAAGAAACTTAATAGACCGTATGACATGAGTGTGGCCATGGTGCTGAATAAGTTCATCCTAGTTTTAGTCTATTCCACAAGTTGGAACTTTTGATAATCAGTCACAACATTGAAAGATAAGGAAATAAAAAATATTCCTAGATGTTATACCAAGCAATTCTCTTCACAAGGAGTATAAGACAACAAAAATTTGATCATCAAATCAAGTGTCCTCTTCTGGCATTTGACTTGTATTTAGAGTGTAGCAGAGAAGTAACTCTTACAAAGGGGAGTTCTCATGGAATAGATCCAACAAGATGCTCTTAATTTAAAAGCCTTAGAACACCCTCATATGTCAATCCCTGAAATCAAATATAATGATTTTGCACAAAACTAAATAAGTAGAATGATACAACTATGTCAGCACAATTTACAACATTCCTAGCCCACATATAGGCTATTGCAACAAATAGACTACAATCCCCAGAATGTACAAAAAATTGCTTTATGCTGTGGCAGATGAACATTGCGAGTGCTAATGTGGATTTTCAACTAAAGTAGGCTTTCATGTATGTAATCTATATGCATTTATGATGTAAGTGAGATGCATAACATTTGCAAAGCTTACTCTCATTAAACACTTTTAAATGCAGACAGACCAATATTTTGTACATCGACTATGCTCTCCTAACAACATCAAAATTACCAAATTTTTTATATCCAAATACTCCATAATTAAAGCATATTCCAAAATCCTTTCAAAGCCAAGTTAGCTTAATTCATTTTTAGTTATGGTATTTTTTTGAGGCAAAGGTTGCAGTTTTCATTTTGGTTTTCTTACATTTGAAGCTTTTTAGTTTAAGTATTTAATATAACTTTTGCCTTTTTGTGATTCTTTCTATTTGTTGATGAACTTTATTCTGAGGGAAAGAATTTTTTCCTTACTATAAGACAAAATTTTTCACATAATTGTAAAGTTATAGGCATAAATCAAAATAGAATAGAGTTAGTTCACTCGCGGATAGTATTCTGGCCAATGAAAGGTAATGTTTAGCAGCCACTTTTGCAACACAAATTACAACAACACCATTGGTCATTTTCATTTCTTCTGAGTAAAACTTTTTGTAAACTTGAATGCTTGAAAGAGCAACAATTTGCATGATGCCCAAGTATGATAAATAGAACCCTTCAAAAAGTTCTGATGTCCAAAAGTTCAAAATTTTCCTTATTGATCTTTTAAGACAAAATAAATGTAAAGGAAAAAAATTATAGCATGGAATCACAAACATAAGCTATTGCCACTGATACCATATAAAGTTTGAACATCACATATAAGAGGGCTCAGATAATAATGTATTGAATCATTACCTTCATCTATGATTTTAACTCCAAGAGGCACCTTTGCAAGACTTTCTGCTTCCAACATCTCAAAGAATAAAGCATGATGGTAAACATCCTACCAAAAAAAATTGTTTAAAGAAACTAGATGATTAAGAAAAAGATAAAAAAAGCATGGATAATTAGAAAAATATCTGCTATTACCTAAACCTCAAGTATTAAGAGTTTGTTAAAGAGGATCAAATCTTCAAATGCAATTATGATCAAAGCACTAAGTAAAAAATATATATAGGAAAGTTTATAAAATATACTTAACTATTCAAAGTAAATTAACTAAGTCCGAGAGCAAGAAAAACACTTTGATAAATGTTTAAGCCCTTGAACCTCACCTGACAAACTAAAAAAGAAATGTTATTGAATATTATACTAGCAACGTGTTCTAAAAAAATTACATTTCCACCTCTTCTTCTTCTTTTTTCTTTTTCTTTTTTTTTCCTAGAGTTTTCCTATAGTCTCTTAGAAAGAAACAAAGTAAATAACAGAAAAAATCAAACAATACCAGATTTGTACAAATGCCTAAAGGTAAGGCATACCTGTTATAGTTACCAACAACACATTTTCCCTTCATTGTTTTGAAACCATCTACAAACAATAAAAAGAAAAATCTTTACTTGAATAGAATATAAAGGAAAATGTGTAGATGACAAGATATTACTTCTAAATAATAATAAAAAAGTGCAAATAGTGAAACCATGGTTTCACCTTTGCTAGAAAAGGCAAGTCTCAAGTTCAAATTCCTCTATTTCAACTTAGTTATTAGAGAAAGAAAACTACTAAGATAAAGAAATAAAGAATTTAATAATTTTTTATACACAAACCCAAAAAAAAAAAAAAAAAACAGAAGCATAATCATTAGCATAAATATTTTTTGGAATAGAATAATACCCTTTAGTTAAGTGAAGAAAGGCTATTGAACATGAAATTCAAAATTGATGTTTCTCAAAATCTAATGAAATACAATGATTAGATAAACAAATTGACTATGAAGATACAAATGGAATAGGTAAAACTATCATTATTAGAAGGACAAACTCCAACTAATTCGAATTTTTTTTCATGAACAAAGTCAAACCACTCTTCTTTTAACTTCAAGTTATTGCTTTGACAAAATTATGCCAATTTGCTACACTTAGATAACCCTTAAAGTCATCCAAATGTTATGATTTCATATAAAGCCAATGCTAATGTATGTATAATGGCTTTTGAGAGACCCTCGAGGAATTTTTTATTATTCAAAGAAATGAATCCCAAGACATGTAATTGAAAAAAAAAAAAAAGCTGGAGAAAAAAAAGATTTTTCATGGTTACTTTTTATTTCTTACCGGCATTAGGGGAGATGGGGTGGGTTGATTAGTGATTGATGAGAGAGGAGCAAAATTATCTTGAGAGCCTAATATCCTATTCACGAGTTCCATTGAGGTAAGAGTGGAAAGTGAACTTCACTAGCTCTTTAGACAGTTCCTCAAGTCAACTGGGTTTATTCCTGGTGACGATGGTTGCTCCATTCAAGCTTCATTCGCTTACTTTGTTTCCCTTTCCAACAAGTGCTTGTTTGCTTGGGAAAATATGATATTCTTTACTCTAGCCATTAAAGTTTAAAGAAAAGAAAATTTCAGCTCCGATTTGAGTAAATATTTTTAGTTATGTCATTTTTGGATGGATATTAATGAATAAAAGAAAATGAAAGGTAAAAAAAGAAAATGAAAGTTTTTTAAAAGAAAGAAAAGAGTATATGTATCTTTTATTTGGATAATGAATATTAATAAAGAAAAGAAAAATAATTGTAACAATTATTGTTTGGATAAATAATGAAAAGGAAAGATAATAATTCATTATAATATTTTTTTCAATTATAACTTTTTTTTTATAAATACAAATATATCTTTATACTACTTAGCTTGTATAAATAAATCTTTTTAAATAAAATTAAGCATATTTAATATGGTAAGATGTGTTAGTTAGTTATTGATTTATTCTTAATTTTATGTTTAATTCAGTCTTTTAATTTATTTTGACAATTATTTAGCTTGTTTTGTTGTTAAGACTTAAAAAATTATAAAATATTTTATAAACTGTTTTGTTATATAAAATATTCATAAAAAAATTATTTTTGTAAGAAGTGTTAGTTGTATAATGAAATCTAATGTCTTAATAAAAATATAAATATAATAATATTTTTATAAAAATAAAAATTTTTTCAACTTTTTTTTCCTTAACTTTTTTCTCAAATTGAGACATTAAAAAAAAAAGAGGATTACAAAGAAAACTAAAGATTATTTAGTTTTTACCTCTTTTTTTTTCTTTAAATTAAAAATTTATCTAAATAGAAAAAGTTTTTTTCGCTTTTCATTACTTTTTTTTATTTTTCTTTCGTTTCTTTTCCCTCCCCCTCAATCCAAATATAGTGTTAACGTCTTATAAGGCAGATATTTCACTTCCATCATCTTTGATGCTAATTCCACCACAATTATTTGATAATGATAAGTTATGAATAAAGGCAATGCAGGAAAAATAATTAATATCGGCATGAATGAAGACAAATATTCATTGAATAGAAAATATTATTCACAAAATTACTAATAAAAATTAATAATCATATTTTATATTGAATTTTAAAAAAACATGAAATTGAAAAGAAAGAATGAAGGGGGAAAGGTAAATGTTGTATTGACAAAATTTATCTAGTTGGCAATGTTCAATCTCCACTTAACATTGTAAATTTGTTTTGTAAATAGAAAAATAAAACTTAAAAATCGAATTTAATTACTATTATATTAAGCTTCAACAAATTTAATATGTTGTTTTGTTAAAAATGGACCATTTTGTCAAAATTAATGCTAATATTGATGAGAAAAAATAAATAAATAATTAATTAATTAGGTAAAAAATTTTGAAAAAAAATTTTTTTTGGAAAAGCATGACCCATATTTTTCTGTTTTGCTCAAAAGTTATAGTTTAATAATAATTTTCATTTTCATTGTTATGATGATTATAAAAATTTTGTTTTTTTCTTAATTATTTATTTCATTTAAAAAATATTTGGATTCAACATCTTAATTACAAAACATGTAACGGTAAAGATATTTTAATTATAAAGGGTTTTTCTTTATAAAAAAAGTTGTAGTCTAAGAATAGAATAAGAAATTACAAATATTATGATTCAAATTTCAAATTTATTTGATATAATTTACTAAAAAAGATTATATGAATATAATTGAATTAAGCTTTCATTGCTAACTATAAAATTTTTATCGTGAATAATTTGCCCAAAATTATTATCACAAGATAAGAGAGTGTTTATCAATTTATGTTGAATTTTAATTCCAAATGCTAGCAGGACTATATTTATTAGCGTAATTATCAAAATCACATTGAATAATGAATTGCTCAAATTGATATATTATTAAATTATTGATGCAATTGAATCAATCAACCAATTATAGAATCAATAAAAATATTTAAAAATGTAAATATTTAAAAATTTAATTTATTATATGATAAATAATAAAGTTCTATTATAAATAATTTCATTTTTTTGGCAAATAAAATAATTTCATACTTAAAAAATTAAAATATGTAAGACAATATAAGAAATATGAAAAAAGTATATATATTTAACAAATAAGATAATTTCATACTTAAAAAAATTAAAATATGTAACATAATATAATAAATGTGAAAAAATTATATATATTTAACAAATATATAATAAATTTAAATTTAAAAAATAAATTTAAAATTTAAACTCCTAATTTCCAATTGAAACTTTGAAAAAAATAATCAAAATATCAAATAATTCAACTATATTAATTTAAAAAAATTAAACAAAAATAAATATTCAAAGAACTTAAAAAAAAAAAATCAAAGTCGTTTAAGAAGAAAGCTCATGTGAAATACAAATTAAAAAAAAAACCTACAAAATAATAATGTTTGTTATAAATCAATCAAACTCGGATAAAATCTTAATCTTAACCGATAAGGCTCCAACTACTAGTTTTTGTAAGAGAGATATGCCATATATTTATATTATATAATATAATATATATTCCATATATCTTTCTCCATCTTTGGCCACAAAAATTTTCACCCCAGGCCCAAGCCATTAAAATTTTGTTTTATTTTTTTGACCGTTGACTGTACATACTATCCTCCATTACTTTTATTTGTAATTTTTTTTAATAATCCCATACCCATGTGGCACATCTTGCATCATAAACTTAAAGACTTTTACCATTCAGACTTGGAGTTGACTCAGACTTTGCCTTGCCAGGTATCTTCGATCACTTTCTTTCAAAGCCATCTGAAATTTCTTAAAAAAAAAGAAAAAAAAAGAAAACCAACTATTGAGATTAGTGTTTCCTGCTGCGAAGGAAGAAATCTAGAAATGGCAGAAGGCTTCCTGTTCAATTTTGCTGAACGAATCTTGGTGGGTCTGGCATCATTGGCTCACCAAGAACTTGGTTTGCCCTGGCGTGTCAAAGCAGAAATCACCAAGCTCAAAGACACTTGTTCCTTGATCAAAGGTGTGCTTCGTGATGCTGAGGAGAAACAAAGAAACCACAACCATGAAGTGACGGTCTGGCTCGGACAGCTCAAAGATGTGCTTTACGACGTGGATGACTTGCTCGACGATTTTTCCACTGAAGCTTTGCGGCGACAGATAATGAGGCGGAATGAAATGGTTAAAAAGGTACGCGTTTTCTTCTCCAAATCAAACCAGCTTGCATATAGTCTCAAGATGGGTCATAGAGTTAATGCCATTAGAAAGAGGCTAGATAAAATTGCAGCTGATAGAACCAAATTTCACTTTACCGACAGCCCGGTAGAGTCACTGCTTGAAGTTAAGGAGAGGGATCAAACTTATTCCTTTGTGCGTGAAGAAGAAATAATTGGAAGAGATGATGATAAAAAGAAAATTGTAAAACTGTTGCTACAATCTGAACTTGAAGAAAATGTTTCAGTTGTTCCAATAATAGGGATTGGAGGATTAGGAAAGACTACATTAGCTAAAATGGTGTTCAACGATAAAAATGTTGGAGAACATTTCCAGCTAAAATTGTGGGTTTGTGTCTCAGAGAAGTTTGAGCTAAAAGTCATTGTGGAAAAAATCATTGAGGCTGCAACTGGAAGCAAACCTGAAAGGGACCTCCAGATGGAAACACTGCAAAATATTCTTCGGGACAACATTAATGGAAAGAAGTACTTGCTAGTCCTAGATGATGTATGGAATGAGGTCCGTGAAAAGTGGCTCAATTTGAGAAATTTGCTATTAGGTGGTGCAAGGGGAAGTTGGATTGTTATCACTACTCGTAGTGGGCTGGTTGCAGAAATCACAAGCACAGTTTTACCACATGAGCTTGAAGGATTGTCAAAAAGCCAATCATGGTCACTACTGAAGCAAATGGCATTTAAAGAACAAAGCCACGAATCTAATGGTTCACACTTTGAAGCAATTGGAATGGAGATTGTAGAGAAGTGTAAAGGGGTCCCTCTTGCCTTAAGGGCGATAGGAAGTGTACTATTTAAAAGAACAGAAGCTGAATGGGTAAAGGTGAAGAATAATATAGTTAAGTATATAACTCAACAAGAAAGTGGTATTATGCCAGTTTTAAAGTTGAGTTATGATCATCTTCCACCACATTTGAGGCAATGTTTTGCTTATTGCTCTTTAATTCTGAAGGACACTGAGTTTTGGGTTGAGGATTTGATCATGTATTGGATGGCCCAAGGGTTTATCCAGCCACTAAGTGGAGACGAAGATCTAGAAGACGTTGGGCATGAGTATTTCATGGATTTGCTTTGGAAATCTTTTTTTCAGGTTGCAGAAGAAGATGATTCGGGAAATGTGAAGAGATTCACAATGCACGATCTAATGCATGATCTTGCATGCTCTGTTGCTGGGACTGAGTACTGCATTGCAAGTCTAGAAGCAGAAAATGCAGATGAAAGAACTCGCCATGTGTTATTTGAAGATGAATTAGATGCTTCTTGGAAAATCCTAAGCACTTTGCACAAAGCAAAGAAACTAAGGACAATATTTCTTCCGGATGGCAGCTTGAATCAATCCATTTGCAATGCACTTATTTCTAATTTTAGGTACCTACGCTCTTTGAATTTGAGTTTCGCAGGTATTGAGAGGTTACCGCATTCCATAGGCAAATTGAAACATTTAAGGGGTCTTTATCTTATTGGAAATGAAAATCTTAAAAAACTGCCTAGTTCTTTGTGTAGGCTACAGAATTTGCAAACATTACGTCTTTCTGGTTGCTCGGATCTTGAAAAATTGCCGAGGAAAACAAGAAGGTTAGTTAGCCTTAGATATCTATATATTGATGGTTGTGGTAGTTTGGCTTACATGCCACGTGGACTAGGGCTACTAACTTGTCTGCGAACGTTAAATGAGTTTATTGTGGGAAAGAGAGGCAAGGGTGTTGGTGAGTTAAGGGAATTGAATGGACTGAACAACCTCAAAGGAAAAATACGTATTTCTTCTTTAAAAAATGCTGTTCCAGAGCCTGGATCTTCTTACTTGAAAGAAAAATTGAATTTGAAACACTTGAAATTGAGCTGGAGAAATGAGGAGAATGATGATGAGGAGGAGGAGGAGGAGGATGATGATGCAAGTAATGAGAAGTCTGAATTGGTTTTTGAAGGCCTCGAACCACACCCAAATCTAGAGATGCTTGTGGTGTATGGGTATCCAGGAAGCAAGATTTCTAGCTGGCTGTCCTCCATCACCAATTTAACTCGACTTATTTTAGAGGATTGTGTTGAATGCAAGCATCTGCCACCACTGCATCAGCTCTCTTCCCTCAAATTTCTTAGGCTTTCAGGATTAAAAGTTTTGGAGAATGTGTCTGAGATTGAAATGCAAAAGGAGTTGTCTTCAAAATCATCAAAATTTTTTCCATCCTTAGAGGAACTCGACCTCTTGAATTGCCCAAATCTTAAGGGATGGTGGAGCGGTGATGTTGATGAAGCTTCAAATGCACAGCTGCCTTACTTCCGTTGCCTTTCAGATTTGACAATACGACAGTGCCCAAAGCTAACCTCTATGCCACTGTTTCCTTCTGTTCGGGAGCTGCGTTTGAATGAAACCAGCTGGAAGCAACTTCAAAAGACAATGAAATTGAAGATGACAACATCAGAAGAACCATCATCTTCTTCACTTTTCTCTCCTTTCTCCAAATTGACAAAAATGTGGCTTGTAGATATCGAAGAACTAGATTCTCTGCCAGAGGAGTTTCTACAAAACCTAACTTCTCTTTGGTCTCTGTACATTGCAAGTTGCAGTAACTTGACATCAATGCCAAAGGGGATGCGCTTTCTCACCTCTTTACAAGAATTGAGTATTTGGGGATGTCCCCAGCTATCGGAAAGATGCCAAAGGGATATTGGTGTGGAGTGGCCAAATATTGCTCACATTGGAAATATTTGTATTGATGGACGTGTGATTTGATTAAATCGGGTTCACGCATTTGGGAACCTTCCATCGCTTACACAGGTTATGCTAAACTTAAATCTTTTGCTAAAATTCAAATTTTTAGCTAAATTTAAGCAATGGACATATCACTTCCTTACTATCTTCTTGTTTTTTTTCTTTCAATTATTTTTCTTGCTTTTCGTTTTGTTAAAATTAAAAAAAAAATTGAAACATAATTTTGGTAATGTATAAATTGATGGAGCTCATCTTACTTTTTTCCAACTAAAGACTTTGTTTTTCCAAATTTTAATAATTTTATATTAATTCTTAATTGTTCCCATATTATTTTGTTCCATTATTTATAGATTTAGTAATTTATGTATTTTTGTACCTATTTAATATCAAACACATTTAAAATAAAAAAAAATGTTGCATTATAATTTGTATTGAACAAACACAATATATATTTGTTTTTGATTTTTTGTCAAATCTTCATTCAGTTTTTTTTAATATTTTAATTTGTACCATTTTTTAAAAATTCTTTTCATCATTTTCGTTTAAAGTCGAAATTTATTGGATCTAATTATTTGCTTATTTTATTAGATATTAATATTGATTAGAATTTCAATCACCTTTGATTGGCTTGAATAAAATGATAAAATTATGTATCATAAAATAAAAGCTAACAAAAATGAAGTTGGAATCATTTATTTTTTTAATTCAATATAATTTTTAATTCTTATTCATATTTATTATGTCACTTACTATTTCACAGACTGAAATCTATTTGTGATTGTTGATTAATGGAAACTAATAAAATGATATTTGAGGCGATATTATTTATTTTGTTTTCTTTCCTATCTCAATTTTTGATCACCTCTAATTTTTCATTTCAATTTTTAAATGTATCAACTTGGGACAGATTATATCAAGGCTCAGAACAAAGTGAAACTTCACGCTTCAGCTGCGCTTGAATTCAAGAAATAATATCATCCAATTCTGATGCTGTAAGTCCTGCCAAATAAGGATTTAATCCAACTTATATATTAGTTTTGTTCGACTAATTTGTTTGTTTGGTGTGCTTATTGGTTTTTCTTTCATATATGTACTATTCGAAATACATCGAGTGTTATTTTATTTGATTGTACTTATCATTTTTATTTTGTAATATGTAAATTAAAAATACAAAAAAAAAGGTTATGCTAAAATTTTATATGAAATTAAAAGTTAGTTTAGCATTTTTGCAGTTTAAAAAAGAAATTGAATTGAAAAAGTTGGTTTAAAAAATGTTATAAGAAAAATGTGAATAAAAGTTTTAAATATTTAGTATTACTCTGAAAAAGTGCTGTGAATAATTGAAATGTTTAAAAAATATATATAAAATAATAAAAATATAAGATAATATAGTGATTTTTTATCTCAAAAATACTTTTCCAACGTAAAACACCTCTTAAGTAGCATTTTTGGTTAGATTGGAAAATCAAACTTTAAATTGAAAAGCTATATTCAATAGTAATGTTAAATTAGGCTTAAATTCTAAAAAAATTACTATAGATAAAAAGTTAACTAAAGTCGTAACAAGATGATATATAATAGCAGAAAATAAAAAATTTGAAATTAAATTATATGATTAGGCAAACTACATAATAAATTTTTTACAATTATGAAAATGATGTAATTTTTATTTAATTACCTTTACCTATCAATAATCTCCTCAAATCCGAATTGCACTGAACCTCCTCTAAACCCAAATCATGAACATCAAACTTGAGACAATTAGCCATGGCAGCAACCAAGCTTGACTTTACCGTGCAAGGTGGTCTGATCCATATAACAAATGCCTACGTTTCCAAGCCTTTCCTACTCTCATGTAGAACCCTTTCTTCTTGTAAATCTATCGGGATCTTATATTACTGCCTTCTCCATCTTCAGATCCATTGCCATGGTATAAAAAGATGCTGGATGGTTAAAAAAATACCTCTGTAATTTCTCATATTTATCAAATAAACCATTATCGTTTTATTGTACCCAATTGAACCTTTAAAATATTATTTTTGTTTAATTAAATCTTTTTTTTATGAAAATCACTAAAATCTTTTAAACAAATAGGATTTTAATTAAAAAAAAACTTAAAAGATTTAATTAAAAAAAATGATACTTTAAATCCTTATTTAGAAAAAAAAAAATTTTAAATGTTTATCCGAGTAAACATTACATTAGCAGCAGCATGGAAGTTTTTTCAAAATTTTCAACTTAATTTTCATTTTGGGTATCCAAGTTTTTTAATTAACTTTTTTTGTCACTTTAATTTCTTTTTTATTCTTTTAACAATATTTGAAGACATTAAAAATTGCAACCATCGAATTAATTAATAGGCCATATTATCATAACCATCGAAATGAAATGGCGTTTCACTCAAAGACTAGTTCAAACGTACAAAACATTTCATTATTTAACTTTTTTTAATGAAATTATGTATAAATATAAAACTTAAAACCGTAATCAACCAATTTTTTATACACATCAAAGAGAAGAAATCAATAAATCAGTCAAACCAATAACCAAGAAATCAAGAGGCTATTTTAGTTTATTATATTCAATTGTGTATTATCAACAAGAATAAAATTAAAAGCCAATTGAAAGGTGAAAAAAAATCATTGATCTACTCTCTAAGAAGATACCTTCTATGATGTTCAAAGCCTAATGCTATTGACTTGAGATTGAGAGCACAATGCATGTCTCTACATATATGGTTTGCAACTACAGCAACATAACAGTAGGGATTTAATATATCATCAAAATAGGATAGTTCGATGATAAAGCTTAGAAAATTTGAAAATAATTTGGTATTAATTCAAGAACTAGTTTTCTTGCATGTGATTGTTAATAAAATTATAATTATAATATAATAAAATAATTTTAGTATTTTTATAATAACAATAAAATTGAAATAATTATCATAATATTAAATTAAATTGAAAATGTAAATTTAAATTTAAAAAGCAAATAAATACAACAAAAATTTTAGGCTATATTTGGATTGAAGGAAAGTGGGGGATAGGAAGAGAAAGAAAAGGAATGCAGGAGAAATAAAAAAAAACTTTTTTTTTGTTTATTATTTACATTTTAATAAAGGAAATAAAAGGAAATTGAGCATCCTCCTTTTCCATCAAAAGTTCAAAACCTCCAATTTTTAACTACTCCAAATTAAGGTAAACAAAAAGGAAAAGAAATGATTAAAAATTTTTCAATATAAAATGACTTTTGTGTCCTTATTATATTTTATCATTTTTCAAAGAATACTATTATAATATTCAAGCTTAACCATTGATGTTATGACTTATTCAAGCAATGAATGAGTGGATTTTCTTGGAATTTAGTTATCAAATATAGGGTGCTGAACCTGAAGTTTTGTAGAGATTGAACGAGGTAAATTTTATTAAAATTAAATTTTAATTATTATTTTATTAACTATTTTACGTTTTATTATTTATATTCTCACAATATAATACTTATAAATTTTTAGTTATATCCTCATGCCCAAGGGTGGATGACTAAATCCATTCCAAATTATGACAAGATGATAATTCTTTATGGTAATGATCAAGCCATAAGGAAGCATATTGGGATTTCAGCAAAAATGAGCGAAGGAAGCAATCTTCTAAAACTGATGATGAGTTAAGAGAGAATATTGATGATATTGATAATTTAATCTCCCAAAATGAGGTAACATTGGAGAATCATGATATTTCGGGTGAGGACTACATTGATCTCATGACACCCCATGGGGCTCGTTCTAAAAATCATTTCAAATTTTCAAGTAGTTCAATGAATAAAAGAGCTAAAAAATGAAGAAAATGACAAAGATAGTGAACTTATTCAAGACGGGTTTGAAATGGTTGCTAATGTAGTTACTGCACGAAATGCTATATATGAAAAGCTCAACACTTATATTGATCGAATTTTGAAAAATGAAATATGAAATCTTTTGGAGGAGATAAGTATTAACTCACAACTAATCACCATTGTTTACCCATATTTTATTGATAATCTTAAGAAAGTAAGTGCAGTACTTGGATGCCCATGGGATAAAAGAAAAGTACTCATTGAAAGGTTGGTGTTTGGTTAATCTAGTCATTAAAGATGTCAAAAATATCTTTGCTATACAAGGTTTTAATTTGTTGAAATAATTTTTTTTCTTAGGATGAAAAAATTTATTTTTTATTTTGGTAAGTAAAATAAATTTATGTTAGATAACTATATGGTGATATGTTATTACTTTTTTTCTGATGCAAAAAGGTCATCTAATTCACTAGTATGTAATGGTTTTATGTGATTGTATCTTTTCTTATTTAATAGCTTTTATATGAATATTAAGGCTTGATTTACTTTAAAATTCTCAATCTTTTGATATTTGTTATAACTTTCTGGATTGCATACATTGTTAGCAAGGTCAAATGCATGTCACTCTATGTGTGTTCAATGGCGAATAAACAAAATGACATTAGGTTCCAAAATTAACCATAAATAGTTTTGACGATATAAGATCAATTAGGTCACTTTAGATTTGATGGTCAAATCATCAGGTCGCTTTAGATTTGGTGGTCAAACCATAAAAAGTTATAAATGAGTTGTCATTATGAGAATCATTTGTTTATACAAGTTAGCCAGTATGAAGATGTATTTTTATATTATATATTATTTTATAAAAAAAGGTTATAATTGAAAAAAAAAATTATTATGAATCATTTTCTTTCCTTTTCACTATTTATCTAAATAATGGTTGTTAGGATTTTTTTTCTTTCTTTTATAAATTTTAACCATCTAAACAAGGGGTTAACGTGAAGTTCAATAGAGAATAAATATCTAATCTTTCTCTATTTTGATTTTTCTATTTATAAATTTTTTAAAGTGTTCTAGTGTTAGGCGTCGTCTTCATTTATTTTTTTAAAATTTTCTTCTTTTTCTTTTTAAAATTTTTTTCAATTATAAAGGATCACCTTCTATCACAATGAAATAGGATTTTGTACATTTTTCTTTTCTACTTTATGTTTTTTCTTGGGCTTTTTTTTTTTTCTAGCTTTTATGGTGTTTGTGGTAGATCTTTATCTTCAATTTTATGAATTTTTAAGACAATCAATCATCGTTGAAATTATTCAAACTCTTACTTTTTATTTATTAATTAATTATTGAAAATTCAAATTCTTTATTTTGACTTAAAATAGATTGTTATAAAATTTTTGTTGCTTGAAATTAAGCAAAATATATAATTTTTTTCATCACTGTCTTCAATTTTTAACATGTACTTATTATATAATATAAATCATTTTGTAATTTTATTTTATAATAAAAGTGCATACTTGCAAGAACTTTACTAATATAGAAAATACTAAATTATAAACTCGTTCTCAAAAAAAGATATGAAGCAATCAAGAAATATTAGTATCTTGATATAATAATCATTGAATTTTTTTATGTATTTTCAAGGGATATTGACAATAACTACTTTTAATAATGAATCTTAATTTTTTATACATAACTTACAAAAATATGTTACAATAAGAGTTTAAATAACACACTTGCATTTAAAGATATACATTATTCTAAATCAAATAGTTTTTTATGTTATTTTTTAAAAGTTGAAATATTTTTCTCAATTACCTTTGCTTAAGTTTTATTATTATTTGCTAAAAAATGAAAAAAAAAAGAATTTTAAATTAATAAGATATGACAAATTTTAGACAAATGTCAAAAGATATTCTTCTATTGTGAGTGTACAATATATATGTTTTAAATTTGAGACTTTAGATTTGAACACTTTTTTAATTAAAATGGAGTAATTTCTTTAATTGATGTACATTTAATTAGATGTCAAGTGATACAAAAAAATTTATCATTTAATATTGTTATAAAGTTATAAGTTATATAATTCATACTATTATTATCATTATTTAATATATTTTGATTTAAAAATATTACGTACCTAACAAAATAACTGATAAGTAATTTTTCTATATATTTTTCAATAAATTTAGACTCATAATTTTTCTTTTTCATTTTAAAACTGTCTGTAAAGGCAATAATTTTTTTGTTGAGTTGCTAGAATACCACACAACACAACATTTTATTTTAGTAAAGAGATAACATTAATCTAGATAATATTAAAATATTATCACGTAGACAATCAATGAAATACACATGTTGTACTTCAATTTCTCTTCTTCATATAATTTTATATTTTTTTAATTTTACTCTAGACCTTTATCTCATGTTGTACTGCAATTTTTTTAAAAAAATCAAATTTGTACCTCTTTAAAAAGTTAAAAAAATCATAGCATATAATTTCATAGTTTCAACTTTATTTTTTAAAGATTATATTTATATTTTTTTGTTTTGATAACAAATTGTTTTACAATTAATTTATTTATGCTATTTTATTTCAATTTTAAATTATTAAAAACTAAAAAATTCTTTTAATTCACAGAAAAACTATATACTTAGTAATTCTATCATTAATTTAAGAGTTTTGTTATCAGTAAAATATTTAAAGCTGTCATAGTAATATTTTTATTTTATAATTTTATGTGTTTGGTTATTTTTTATCATTATATTTTATGTGCTTTGTTATTATATGTGTGTGTGTGTGTTTATGTGTGATAGAAGTTTTACAAAAAATGAGATAAAGTATAGTATTAATTGGTTCCCTAAAGATAAATGTTAAGATCAACTACTGACTGTAAGTTATCAATAATTTACTATTAAATTATTAACGATTAACTACTACGTTATTATTGAGTTGCTAAAAAGTTATTGATAATTTATTATGGAGTTATCCATGATTTACTACTAAGTTATTATTAATTTATTGTTATCACTGATTCACAACTAAGTTATAATTGATTTAGTACTAAGTTAATAATTAATGACTAAGTAAACACTAATTTATTACAAAGTTATCATTAATTTATTGTTATAATTGATTTAGAGCTAAGTTACAACAGATTTAACACTAAGTTATGGATAATTTACAATTACGTTAACACTGATTTATTACTATTTTGATACTAAGCAACAACCACATAATTGTTTGGCTCTTAATTTAAATGATCAAAGGCGAAGCTAGAGACAGACATGACATGTCTCCCTTTAATTTTTAAAATCTCAATTCACTTTAATCTTTCACATTTAATTTCCCCACTTTGGTTACCCTAAAATTTATAATGTGTCTTCTTCTCACTTGTATGGTAAATTTAATGAGTTATGAACATTTTATTTTTAGATTTATACTCTTAATTTGATCGTTTTTTTTTAATTCCTTGAATTTTGCATATTTCATTCCATTTAAAGCATGTTCACACTAATTATTATGTCTCTTTCTTTTTTGAGTTAAAAAAATTTCTTTTCAAGTTGATAAAATATAACTAAAAAAAAAATTCAATTACTATGTATAGTGTGCTTATGATATTCATATTATTTAATTTCCTATAGTTCTTGTACTTTTATTTTCGAAACTCATAGTTTTAATTTTTTAAAGGTTGTATAACTTTTACTTTTTTGTAAATTATTAGTTTTATTTATTTTAGTTCACTATTAGTTTATGTATGTAATAATAATTAATTTTACTATTAAAAGATTTTTTATTTATGAAAAATATGTAATTTAAAAGTTCAATAACACTATATAAGAATTGTATTTTTATATAATAATATTATTATTTTATTCTAATTTAGAATTTTTTAATTAATTTTTATATTGACTAAGTTCATGGTAGTTTTATTCTATTCTCTCAAAAATTCTACTTCTTTCTTGCTAGTAATCATGGTTTAATTCTTGACAACTAATTATAAAAAAACTATTAAATCATAGATTGACAACTAAGTTTTCACTAATTTACTATTGTATTGTCAATGATTTTTTGTTATTATCAATAATTTACTATTAATTTATAAATAATTTATCACTAAGTTATAAATAATTTTCTATTAAATTATTGATGATTTACTACTAAGTTATTGATAAGCTATTATTAGGTTATCACTAATTTACTATATAGTTATTGATGATTAACTAATTTACTGTTAAATTACACTAATTTACAATTATCACTAATTTACAAGTAAGTTTTAAGTGATTTATTACTACATTATTAGTGATTTACTACTAAATTCAATTATTTGCTACTATATTGTTATGTATTTACTACTATGTTATCATGGATTTATTATTAAATTTTTAATGATTAACTACTAAGTTATTGTTGATTTACTACTAAGTTTATCAATTACATACTATATATGAGATAGTTTTTTTATACAATAACATTATTGTTCCATTCAAATTTAAAATTTTTTCCTAAATTTTTTTATTGAATAGAATCATAATAAGTTTATCCTAACCTTTAAAATGAAAGTTCTAACTTCATTCTTAGTAGTAACTAGATTTCAATCCCTAATAACTTTAAGTATAAAAAAATTATCATTGATTGACAACTAAATTATCACTAATTTACTATAATCTTTTCATTGATTTACTATTAAATTATTAATGATTTATTATTAAATTATAATTGATCTACTACTAAGTTAAAAATGATTTACCGCTCAATTATGAATAATTTACTACTAAATTATTGATGATTTATTATATAGTTATTACTGATTTACAATGAAGCTATTAATAATTTACTATAAAATTATCAAAGATTAACTAATTTACTTCTAAATTATCACTGTTTAGCTAAGTTATCTGTAATTTATTATTATGTTCTTAACGATTTACTACTATGTTATCATTTATCTATGTTAGCTTTGAATTACCCTTATTTTGAAATGACAAAATATTAAGCTAAATAAGCTTGATTGTGATTTTGCAAAATGAATTATTTAGTACAAGTTCTTATGATTTATTATTCTTGTACTAAATAAATAATTTTTTTATTAAAATGATTTTTAGTGTGCTAAAATTTGAAATTTTTGGAAGTATGTTTTGAACTCAAAAAGAAAATATTTTAAAGTGATTTATTAAGCGAAAAATGTTTTAAGATCAAAATCCAAATTATTTGCGTGATTTAAAAATGATTTATGAAAAAATGGGAAGAAAGGATCAATCCTCTAAGGGACAAGATTGATCTCCTTTTATAATAGATTGATTGATTTTTCGTCTAGAAGAAAGCTTCCAAGTTAAAATTTTAGCAAAACTAATCGATCCCCTATGGTACAAGATTGATTGGTCAAGGTTTGATTGGACAGAATCGATCCCTTTGGTAAAAGCATCAATGGATTTTTTCTTACAGAAGCAAATTTTGTTTTGGAAAAATAAAAAATTATCAATCACCCAATGTAAGGGATCGATCACCCCTTTGATAGGATTGATCCTCTATATAAATGGATCAATCATGTTGTGTTTTAAAGTGTGAAATGGCTTTCTAAAGCATGAACCAATTGATCTCTTCAAAGAAGGGATCGATCGGGTCTGTCCAGATATATGTATAACGACTAGTTTTTCAAGCTTCTAATAGGTATTTCTTCTTCCAAACCATCCCCAATGGCTAGTTCTTTAATTTCTCTATATATAGGACACTCTAATACACCAAGAAGATTGATGAATCAAGAAAGCAATAAATAATAAGCTATGTTTTCATTCTCTCAAAAAATCAAGAGTTGTTAAAGTTTAAAATCTATATCTTTTGCATTTGTTGTATCCAAGCTATATTGTGTTATTCATTTACCATATTTCTTTATACTTCATTAGGCAAACACTCAACCTTGAGAGGTATTTTAGTTTGCATAAATCATTTGGGTTATCTTGTAAGTAAGAGGTGAGGTATCTTCTTGATATTATATGGTATAAGATGCTATCTAAGCCTTAAGAAAAAGATAAGGATTTAGTACAAGATAAGTTTGTATCTTGTAAAAGTTCTTCTTCAATTAGTAAATTGAAGCATTGGTGTGGATAACCAATAAAAGAGGACATAGATATCTTATAGAGAAAGATCGAACATTTATAAATCATTGTGCTTGATTTCTCTATCCTTATCTCCTTACATTTATTATTGTTGATATTTGCTTGAAGTTCATCAACAAATTGTTATTAATTGTATTATATTTTCGTTAAAGTGCTCATTGTTTTAATTCCTTATTCAATTATATTGAAATTCATTATTTGGAAAGAATTTAGAAAGATCCAATTCACCCCCTTCTTAGATCACTATATCACCTTAAAAAGCTAACAATTAGTATCAAAATTTTGGCATCTTTTTGAAAGTTTAGCCACTTTGAGTAAAGATCCTATGATTCAATTTAGGTTCCAAGATGGTGAAGAAGTCTTCAAAGCTCTCATGATTGAAAATTTTGAATTTTGTGAATGAAAAATAAGAATGAAGGTGTTCATCATGTCACAAAATTTTGGAGCTTGGTTAATGACAAAAAGAAGGCTTAAAACTCCTTCAAATGATGCAAACTATTTGAAGCAAGTGATAAATGATGCCAAGGCCAAGTACTTATTCAATAGAGCTCTTAACTCCCATAATTTAAACTTAGTTTCAAATTGTTCAACCTTTAATGAGATATGGAGGAAGTTGGATTAGCTTCATGAAAGATAAATTTTCAACCAACATGCATCATGTCTTACGGCTATTGAAAAATTAGAGGTAACTTCTAATTCTATTGATTCAAATGAATATACTTTTGATGAATTACAAGATGAATACAATGAGTTAGTAATTGAGTTTGAAAATATATACTTCAAACGTAATAAAATGATTTCAAAATTAAAGTTGAAAATGAATTTTTAATGAATACAAAGAATGATTTGGACAAAAAAAATGATAAATTGAAAATGAATTTTGAAGCTTGTCAAAAGAAGAATGAAATGCTAAAAAATGAGAATTTAGAATTGAGAATGAAATTTGATGAGATGATGAATGAAAAACATAAGAATGTCAATAATTCAAGTATTAAAATGATTAAATACAATTTTTATAATTTTCATGGTCGTACTATACATACTTGTCCTATAAAGAAAAAAGTTTCATTTAGAATTAGGCAAGTATGAGTTCCAAAAGGAATAAGAGAGTTGGTCACTAACTCTCAAAGACCCAAAGTAATTCAGATACCAAAAATTAAATGAAAAACATCTATTATAGGTGTGCTAAGACAAGGAGCTACAAGTTGAAGATTGAATATTCTAGACACACAATGGAGATGGATAGCTTCTAAACTTTTATTTGAAATGAATATGAAATTGGTTGCTTATTCTTGTTGAACATTGAGTGTTTAATGGATATTGGTATATGCTTTGTTGATATATTTTGAATATACTAATTTTATTTTATATGTGAGCTTGAATTGAGTATGTATTTATTTTTGTCTCTTGAATGTATGACTTAATATATTTCTCATACTTGTTGATATAGTGTTTAATGTTTATTTGCTTAAGATACATTTTTAGGAGAATTCATGAATGTTCTAATGAATTTGCGAGATTACATGTGAATGTTCTCGATATTTGGATTGTATGAATGATCTTATTATTCGGATATTATTTGTAAAATTGTTATTGTTGCTTGATGTGATTAATTATGTGCTAAATTATTTTTATATTTATGCACAAACTTAGGGAAGCACTCAAAGGTTAATGATTTTGAAATTTTATGTTTTGCTTTGAAGGTGATTTTTGTTAGAGTTAAGCCTTAAAATATAAAATTTTATTTTGACAAGTTTTTAATTGTAAAATGAATTTGAATATCTTGAATTCTATTATTTAAACTTGCTCAAATAAAGAAAACTTAATAAGCCAGGAAGCAGTCGGGAGTTGAACGAAAAAGAATTAGCTTGCAAAAAAGAAGTCACATAGCAGTTCTAGGCAGCACATCCGAATAGGGAATCAATTTGGAGACAAAAGTCTAGAGTTAAGTGGATAAAGGAGGGAGACCGAAATACAAAATTTTTTCACAATAAAGCAAAAGCCTAGGCTAGAAGAAATTACATAGGAGAATTAAGGATCAACGAAGAATGGGTGTCAAAGCCAAGATCGATCAAGACTGCTATTGTGAAATATTTTAAGAATTACTATGATACGAAAAAATGGAGCAGACCAGTAATTGATAACCTGGAGTTCCAAAAATTAAATCCTGAAGAGGCAGATTACTTAGAAAGTCCACTTTCACTCCAGGAGATAAAAAGGGCAATAGGCGAATATGAGGGCTCAAAAGCACCAGGCTCGGATGGATTCAATATGAACTTATACCAGAGAATATGGCCATTGATGAAAAGTAAGTCATTGGAATTTTTTGCTGAATTTTATAATAGTGGGAAAATTGAAAAAGGATTAAATTCCAAGTTCATTACTTTGATTCCCAAAGTTGCCAACCCTATCTCATTAGAGGAATTTCACTCCATCAGTTTGATAAACTCAATTTATAAGATCCTAGCAAATGTGTTAACGAACAGACTAAAAAAAGTGGTTGGGAAATTGATTAGTGATACACCAAGTGCCTTCATAGGTGGTAGACAAATTATGGATGGGATTTCTATTAGCAAATGAAATAATTCATAGTATGAAAAAGAAACAGTGCAATAATTGTTACGCCTGAAGCAATAATCACAACAATACAAAAGCAATAAACAACAATTAATAAGAAAAAATACAGTAAAAATAAAGCACACACCAAGATTTACGTGAAAAACCCTCCAGTGTAGAGGAAAAAAATCACGGACCACCAAAAAAATCTTCACTATCAAATAATAGGAATACAAAGTTCTTCTCTATATAAAACTAGAGCTAATCAACAACTAGAGAAACAATTGGAGAAATCTCATTAAATAAGTGACTCAACAAATACACCATGAATTTGTTCTTAGAGAGCTTCAAACTCGATCTTCACCATTTAGAATGTAAAACTCTGAATCATAAACCTCCTGACAAGGTTTCAACTTAATTGAACCACGGATCGACTTCCGTTTAACCAACTTTTTTTTTTTCTTTCTCTATTTTTTTTAGCTTTTCTTCTTTCTCTACTTGGTTTTCGACACACTCTTAAAACAATCCCACCCCTTTTTTTATTAAGTAGCTAAGGCTTTGTGTAAAATGAAAGATCAAGGCCCATGGCCTTTACTTGGTTCAAAACCACTTACATGGGGCTAGACCCTATTTTTTTAACAATCTCCTATTTTAACCCCATTAGGAGGAGATTCATCACCATAGCAGTTTCATTTGGAACTTACCTTGGTTAAGGAACTCATTTCGACCAAGTTACTGTAAAGCTTAAGCTTTTTCCTGAAAAGTATCTTAGTCAACATATCTGCTACATTCTTATCAGTATGGACTTTCTTCAATAGCATATGCTATTCTTCAATCACTGAACATAACCAATGATATCTAACATCAATGTACTTTGTTCTAGCATGATACATGGTATTCTTACTCAAATCTAAAGTACTCTGGCTATCATAAAATACCACATATTCTTTTTGATTTAACCTCAATTCAAGAAGAAAACATTTCATCCAAAGCATTTCTTTACATGCTTCGGTTGCTACAATATACTCAGCCTCTGTAGTTGACAAAGCAACACACTTTTGTAACTTAAATTGCCAAGATACAGCTCCTCTTACAAAAGTGAACAAATATCCTAAAGTAAATTTTCTACCATCAAGATCGCTTGCCATGTCAGCATCAGTAAACCTTTCTAAAACCGATTGTGAAACTTCATAAGTTAAGCACATTTTTTAAATACCCCTCAAATATCTAAAAATCTATTTCACTGTTTTTCAGTGAACCTTTTCTGAATTAGAAAGAAATCTGCTCACTACACCAATTACATGAGCAATGTCAGGCCTTGTACAAACTATAAGATACATTAAAGAACCGACTGCAGAAGAATAAAAAATACTAAAAAGAGCTAGTTGCTCTTCCTTAAACACTGGATAAGATTTTTTACTTATATGAAAATGGTTGGCAAGTGGACTGCTAACTGATTTAGCATGTTGCATGTTGAATCTACTAAGCACTCGTTCAACATACTTTCCCTGTGACAACCACAGTTTTCCAGCTCTTTTATCTCGGATAATGTCAATACTAAGAATCTGCTTTGCTGGACCTAAATCTTTCATATCAAAAGACTTAGACAATTGTTCTTTCAACCTGTAAACCATACTAGCATCTTGTCCTACAATCAACATATCATCAACATATAATAATAAGATAATGAAGTTACCATTAGGGAATTGTTTAACATACACACAAGAATCTGCTGCTTTCTTTTATAGCTATGACTCACCATAAAAGAATTAAACTTCTTGTACCACTGTCGCGGAGCTTGTTTCAAGCCATACAAGCTTTTCTTCAATTTACAAACTAAGTTCTCTTTCTTTTTTACTTCAAAACCCTCAGGCTGATTCATATAAATGTCCTCATGTAAATTATCATGCAAAAATACAGTTTTAACATCAAGTTGCTGAAGCTCAAGATTCAAAATAGCTACTAATCCTAGTACCACTTAAATAGAACTCATCTTTACAACTGAAGCAAAAATCTCATCAAAATCGGTGCTTAGTTTCTGACAAAAACCTTTTACTACCAATTGAGCTTTGTACCTCACTAGTTTGTCACCATCTTTTTTCAACTTAAACATCCATTTATTCTTTAATGGCCTCTTCCCTATTGAAAGTTTAACAAGATCATAAGTACCATTCTTTCGTAATGACTCTATCTTTTCTTTCATTGCTTTTAATCAGTGCTCTCTATCCAGAGTAGCCTGCACATCTTTAAAGTTTTTTGGCTCTCTTTCACTGGTAACTAAAATAAAATCTAAACTTGGATACCTGATAGATGGCTTGTGCTCTCTAGTAGATCTCCTAGGCTGAGACTCTACGTCACTTGATGCCAAAGGTAGCTCCTCCTGCTCAACACTCTCAGGTAGAGAGGATTGCTCCTCCTGCTCAAAACTAATTGCATTCGGCTCATCACCAACTGTGGCTAGCTCATTCATATTCCAAAGTTCTGTTTCTTGCTCATTTCCACCATCTGTGGCTTTTTCTTGTGGAATCCCTGTCGATGTTGAAACATCACACTCAACAGTAACCCGTGTAGTCTTCTCATTTTTTTTAAGGTCTGCTATGATTTCTTTTTCATGAAAAACCACATCTCTACTTCTAACTGTCTTTTTCTTTACTGGATCCCATATCCTGTAATCAAATCCCTCATCATCATATCCTACAAACACACACTATGTGACTTTACTGTTAAGCTTTGATCTCTGCTATTTCGGTATATACATGAATGCTTTACATCCAAAAACTTTCAAGTGAGAGTATGAAGTATCTTTTCATGTCCACATTCTTTCTGGAATGTCAAAGCCCAAAAGATGGTGATCTGTTAAGTAAATAACAAATCGTGTTAACTACTTCACCCCAAAATGGCTTTGGTAATTTTGTCATCTTTAACATACATCTGACTTTTTTCACAATGGTACGATTCATTCTTTTAGCTATACCATTATGCTGCGATGTTCTAAGTTCTATTATCTCATGCCTAATCCTATGCTTTGAACAATATTCTTCAAAGCCTTTAGATGTGTATTCTCTACCATTATCAGTTCGAATACACTTCAAGGATAACCCTATCATCCTTTCAACCATGACATGAAATTTTTAAAAATACTGTAGTACCTGACTTTTGTATTTTAACATATACACCCAAGTTTTACATGAAGCATCATCAATAAAAGTAACAAAATATCTGCTACCACCTAATGACTCAACCTCAATGGGACCACATACGTCAGAATAAATTAATTCCAATCTATTTTCTTTTCTTTGAAATCTTTTACAAAAAAAACTCTATGATGCTTACTAAACAAACAATAATCACATGAACCGAGAGACATATCTTTGGTCAAGGGAATAAGAGACTGCCTTGCCAAAACTTGTAACCCCTTTTCACTCATGTGTGCTAGCCTCCTGTGCCATAAGTTTGCTAAAGCATCATTTTCAACGATATTTACCTGGTTACCGTTCAATTGCATCCATGTCTTATACATTGTGCAGCATAGTTTTCCCCTTGCAACTGCCATAGATCTTTTGAGAAGCTTCCACTATCCATTCTTTTGTCGACTTTCATATCCCTCCTTATCAAGGACATTAATAGCAAGCAAGTTCATTCTCATATCTGAAATATGTTGACATCTCTCAAAGTCAACATGCAGCCTTACTAGTTTGTACAACAATATCACCAATCCCAACAATTTGTGACACATTCTTGTTTTCCATCTTGGTACAACCAATGTCTCCTGCTTTGTAAGTTGTAAACAACTCTCTCTTAGGAACACAATGATATGCCACTCCTGTGTCAACTATCCACTTAATACTGGGATCGCTAACATGATTACAATAACCATGTGTACAAATCAAAATAACTGAATCACTATTTGAATTCATTGCTGCAACATTGCCATCATCTAAGCTCTTACCTTTCTCATATTTTCACTTTTGCTTTAAGATTTTATAGTTTCATTTTATATGACCTGCCTTACCACAATATAAATACTTTACTTTACCTCTAGACTTGGATCTATGTTTAGACTTACCACGACTTTTTGAGTCCTGACCGCTATTGATGTTTCTACCTTTATTCTCTGTGACCAGAGCTTGATTCCTAGGGTCTACATTTTTTCACATTGCTTCTTCATTAAGCATACTGTCTTTTACCATCTCCAATGTCACCTTATAATCAGGAGCTGAATTAAGAACAGTCACAATTAGAGCATTCCAACTATTTGGCAAGGAACCCAAAAGAAATAATGCCTTCATTTCATCATCCATCTTAAGCTCCATAGTAGTCATCCGATTAAATATATCTTGAAAATCACTCAAGTGCTCTGTAATAGATCATCTATCCCTGTACTGTAAAGCTGTAAGTTTTTTAACAAGCATAACTTTATTCATACATGCTTTTCTCTCATACAATGCTGCTAATTTTTTTCAAAAAATGTGCGCATCTAACTTCTGCGCTATATGATGGAACACACTGATATTACCCATTTTTTTTATTGTAGCCAGCGTCTTTCTACCTAGCTTCTTTCAGCTTTCATCTTTCATATCTGCTAGTTTAACCGAATCACCCAATACTGACTTATACAAATCTTTACAGTATAGATGATCTTTCATCATAGGCTTTCAAATTAAATAATTCGATGCTGTCAATTTTATCATGAAACATGTATCACCTTCCATGATCTCAAACAGAATTTACTTCTATCATGGGTTGCTTCTGTATTGATGTTTCAAAATAACCCTCGCTCTGATATCACTTGTTACGCCTGAAGTAATAATCACAACAATATAGAAGCAATAAACAACAATCAATAATAAAAAACGCAGGAAAAATAAAGCACACACCAAGATTTACGTGGAAAACCATCCAGTGTAGAGGGAAAAAACCACGGACCACCAAAAAATTCTTCACTATCAAATAATAGGTATACAAAGTTCTTCTCTAGGTAAAACTAGAGCTAATCAACAACTAGAGAAACAATTGAAAAAATCTCACCAAATAAGTGACTCAACAAATACACCCTGGATTTGTTCCTAGAGAGCCTCAAACTCGATCTTCACTGTTCAAAATGTAAAACTCGGAATCATAAACCTCCTGACATGGTTCCAATTCAATTGGACCACGGATCGATTTCCGTTTAATCAACTCTCCCTTCTCCTTTTTCTCTCTCTGCTTTTTCTGGTTTTTCTTCTTTCTCTACTTGGTTTTCGACACACCCTTAAAACAATCCCACCCCTTTTTTATTAAGTAGTTAAGGCTCTGTGTAAAATGAAAGATCAAAGCCCATGGCCTTTAGTTGGTCCAAAATCACTTATATGGGGCTGGACCCCATGTTCCTAACAATAATGGGGGTGTGGTTGTGAAGTTAGATTTCGAGAAAGCATATGATTGTGTGGACTGGAAATTCCTTGATTTTGTGATGGAAAAGATGGGATTTGGGCTACGGTGGCGGAGCTGAATAAGAGAATGCAATTCAACAGTCAGAATTTCGGTTTTAGTCAATGGCTCTCCAAAGGTTGAATTGCCAATAAGACTAGGCGTAAGACAGGGGGATCCTCTATCTCCGTTTCCGTTTCTTTTGGCAGGAGAAGTACTACATAGAATGCTTGAAAAGGCAAAAGAATTAAATCTTTTCAAAGGAATAGTAGTAGCAGACTCAGGTTTCAGCATATCCCACTTACAATTTGCAGATGACACCGTAATATTTATGGAAGCAGAGGTGGAACAAGGAAGAAATCCAAGAAGGATCCTTACAATGTTTGAAATAGTATGATGGTTGAGAATTAATTTTTCTAAGTTCATATTCTATCCAGTGGGTGTCGAAGACGAGATAGGACAGAGATTGGCTGATATAATGTAATGTCAAAGAAATGCAATACCTTTTCTATATTTGGGAGTACCACTAGGAGCAAATCCTAGAAGCATTCAGATGTGAGAACCGGTACTAAACAAGATGAAGGAAAGACTGGCGTTCTGGCAAAGAAAATACTTATCCTTTGGGGGGCGATTAACACTCATCAATTCAGTGCTCAACTCACAACCCCTATACTACCTATCTGTATTCAAGGCACCTAAAGGAGTCATACAGAAGATGGAAAAAATAAGAAGGGCTTTCCTGTGGGGTGGAGGAGAAGAAAGGAAAAAGATTCCAAAGGTAAAATGGGCAGTGGTGTGCACACCAAAATGCTTTGGGGGACTGGGAATATCGAGTTTAATAAATATGAAAACAGCCCTACTGTGTAAATGGTGGTGGAGGTATGGGACCGAGAAGGAGGCATTATGGAGGAGGTTGATTGAAGAGAAATATGGTAAAGGTAAACTTCTATGGATACCATCAGATTTACGGAAAGAGAATATGTCGAAGGTGTGGAAAAATGTGATAGGTATGAAGAAAGAGGAAGGAGTCTATAAGATGATTGGATTGGAAGGCAATAGGTGGATCGTTGGGAATGGAAACAGCATACTGTTTTAGTTGGACAAATGGATCGGTGAGAAGCCCTTAAAAGAAGTTTTCCCAAGATTGTTTGTATCGGCAATGGACAAGGAGTGCACTGTGGCAGAAACGAAATAGTCTTCGAAAGTAAAAGCTGGGATGGCCAAGCAATCCTATTTCTTATCAAGCTAAGGTCTCTTTTCTGGGTTAAGGCAAAAGAACGAGTTGCGGTAGTGAATGAAACAGCATGGTGGCTGAGCCCAAAAGAGGTGGGGGAAATATCGCGTAAACAAAACAATAGAGAAGGAGCTAAATGGAGGTGTCCAGGTGAAAACTTCTTAAAATTTAATGCGGATGGATCTGCTAGAGGTAAGCAAGGAAAAGCAGGGTGCGGCGGGGTTCTGAGAGATCATGAGGGGAACATTAGAGGTTTATTCTATGGTCCGCTTGGAGAACAGGAATCCAATATGGCTAAGATATTGGCCATTAAAACTGCACTAAAATTGTTTTCTTCTTCACAGTGGCTGAAAAAGAGTGTTCTAATTTTGGAATCAGATTCTTAAGTAGCTGTTGGGTGGGTAAGTAGCATGAACATTAGACCATGGAAGCAATGGCAGATTTTTGTAGAAATAGATAAACTGGTGGAGATGATTGGAGAGGTGGAATTTGTACATACATATAGAGAGGCTAACTGTTTTGCAGGTTCCTTGGCAAGGATGGGTGTTGATAGTCCTACTTTGTTTAACGCCTGACTGTGATAGGTTGAGATGTTTAGGAGAGATTATACAGGTGCTGGAAATCAATGTCTAATGTGGGATTAATAGGTGTAACAAATCTTTTCTAATCGATAAAACTTTTTTGTCTGAGAAAAATAAGTAAATAAATAAATACAAAAGTATTCATACAAAGAAAATCTATTTTAAGCCCTTCGGTAGTTTGCCTTAATATATATATACATCATTTTAATTATTTATATATATAATATATATAATTATATATATTAAGTTATTATGCATTTATTATTATGTTATCACTAATTTACTACTAAATTATCATTAATTTATTATCAAATTATTTATGATTTACTACTAAATTTATCAATTAATTACTACTAAACTTAAACTCATTTACTTTTATTATTAATTTGGTACAAAGTTATCGTTTATTTACATGCTTAGCTACTAAATTATCACTTATTTTTTATTAAGTTATCTTTAATTTAATATTATAGTATTATGTATTTACAATTATGTTTTAATTAATTTACTATTAAAATATTTATGATTTACTACTATATTATTATATATTTATTATTTCGTTATTATAAACATCTCATTTTGTCCGAAATTTTCATCGATGGAAGCTCGATAAAAGTTCAATTGTAAAATTTTATTTATTTTTAATATTTTGTGATTAAGTTCTAATCTAATTTCATCATTATTTGGTTAATATTTTTGAAAGGTCGGACTTAGTGGAAGGAAGGGAGTGGCAATGATAGGGTTAGAGTGGGATTCATCTTGTGGAAGATAAATTTCGGTTTTTCTTTGATAAGACAAGAGGAATCACGATTGATTTAAAATTCTCTCATGTTTAGTCCGATAAATTCAACACTGACACAAGGGAGAGGGGACACAAAAAGAAGACATAGAAAGGGGAGGGAAAAAACACACAAAAAAATTAGGGAGAGGAGCAAATTGCTGCATAACCAAAACCGAGGCTGGTGATTCCAAATCCGAATATACTAATGTCTCCCCAAACGGTCCCAACTCCGGGAAATCACTCCAGTTTGAAAGCCTGATGTCAATGGAGATGTTTTACCATGTCCTCTTCCTACCATGTACAAATCGAAATCATTGTAAATAGAAGTTATGGTCGATATAATCTGGTCTCCACTGTTAACTTGTTTCTCGATGTAAGCTATGGATTGGTCGTGCATTGTCTTGAACTGAACTCGTTTAAATAATCATCATCAAGCTGCTTCTGCTTCTCTCTCAAACATGGCTGTGAAAATCCCTGATTCATCATCTTCTTCAACGCTCTCGGTCAACTTAGAAACGTCTTTTCCTGGAAGAAATCGCACTGCGGTAAGTTTTAGGCGTGGAGTGCCTGTCATTCTCCAGGCATAAGCTAATGCCTCTCGGTCATCAGGACCTTCAACGAACAGCATGGCAATGCAACATTCCCGCATGCCACGTTGTGATTCTCGGGACAAGGTTGAAGTTAGGCCACGATCCACAAGTAAGCCAATGAAGCAAAGGTGTCTCTGACAAGCAGATTCGACTTAAGATTTTCTCACCAAATGTTCTTGATATTACTCTTGTGGATCTTCCTGGAATCACAAAGGTTCCTGTGGGTGACCAGCCCACTGATATTGAAGCTCGAATTAGAACAATGATTATGAAATGCTGATCCTGATGGTTATAGAACCATTGGTGTTATTATAAAGTTGGATATAATGGACAGAGGTACTGATGCTCATAACTTGTTGCTCGGAAAAGTGATTCCTCTTCGACTTGGTTACATAGGTGTTGTGAATTGTAGTCAGAAGGATATTTTACTCAACCGAAGTATCAAGGATGCCATTGTGGCAGAGGAAAGGTTTTCCTGCAGTCGTCCAGTACATAATGGTCTAGCTGATCGTTGTGGTGTACCTCAGTTGGCCAAGAAGCCAAACCAGTCTTTCTCTCAAGCCAAGCCGCGTCAAGATTTTCTATTTTATTTTATTTATTATTATTATTATTATTATTATCATAATTATTATTATTTCTAAATTAAAATTATTTGGTATTCCTTAATTATTTTATTTTATTTTATTTTAATTTTATTATTATTATTATTATTATTTTCAATGATTTTCCTAAAATAAAATTTTCAAAAAAATATTTTTAGGAAAAAGTTAAAAGTATCAATTTTTCTTAAAAATAAAGTTTCTAAAATAAAAAAAATTTCAAAAACATTTTGGGGAGGGAAAGTTGAAAGTATTAATTTCCCTGAAAATAAAAAAGTTTTAAAAGTATTTTTAGGAAAAAATTAAAAATATCAATTTTCCTTAAAAATAAAATTTCTAAAATAAAAATTATCAAAAATATTTTGAGGAAAAATTGAAAGTATAAATTTTTCTTAAAATAAAATTTCTAAAATAAAAAGGTCCAAAAAAATATATTTTTAAGAAAAAGTTGAAAGTATCAATTTTTCTTGAAAATAAAATTTCTAAAATAAAAATTATAAAAAAAAAATATTTTTAGGAAAAGTTGGAAGCATCAATTTTTCTTAAAAATAAATAATTATCAAGAAAAAGTATTCTGAGGAAAAGTTGACAATATTAATTTTCCTTAAAATAAAAACTTTTAAATGCTTTAAGAAAAAATTAAAAGTATCAATTTTTCTTGTATAAAAGCAATGAATTTTTTTTTCTTGTAAAACAAAAAGGGATCTATATCAAAAGTTGAATCATTTTTTTCTTTCTTTCTTTGGAAAATTTTTAAATGTTAAATAATTTGATGATAGAACCTCTGCAAGTGAAACAGTAGTTTTCTTGTATACTCTTGAGGTGATGAGATTTTTCTTAATTTTTTACCAAAAATATTGGAGTTAATTAAGAATAATTTTCAATAATTAATTATTTTGTAAAATTTTTAAGGCTTATTGGATAACATGAAATTAAGCTAGTTCTATCTTTCGATGGGCGTTGTGAGGGTGTTATAACCTTCCTCACTCGTAACCGAACTCTCAAACCTTGTTCTGGTTAGTAGATCCAAACCTATTCTTTTAAGGACCCTTAAGCTTAGGTATTCCATAAAAGAATAGATTCCTTAGGTGACCAATCGCACCTAAACAAAAAATATTAGTGGCGACTCCCTAAGTCAATGTCTAGCGATAGATCCCTGGATCTAGACGTTATGACAGTTATCACTGGTTTACCACCATCTTATCAATTGTTTGCTACTAAATTATTATTTATATATTAATTAAGTTATTACTAATTTATTATTAAGTTATCCATAATTTAATACAAAGTTATGATTGATTTAATACAAAATTATTTTTGATTTTATTCTAAGTTATAATTTATTTACAATTAAATTATCAATAATTTATAATTACTAAATTATTATGTATTTATTACTATGAAATAATTAATTTACCATTAAATCATAAATAATTAATTTAATTGTGCAAAGCATATTAATAGGTCTAATGTGTTATAAATACAAAAAGTATTCATATATAGAAAATCTATTTTAAGCCGTTCGATAGTTTGCCTTAAGTGATACATGAATGAATTAACCAAGAAAAATTATTTAATAAGAAAATAAATAAAGATAATACAATAAATTATCACATTTATATATATATATATATATATTAATATTAAGCATCTTCTTAATTATAAAATCTTCTAATCAAGGTAAGTTATAAAATTTAAAGTATATATATATTTGTGAGAATTATAAATATTTAACTAAAATTTAAATAACGATTTATAATAATATTGGTTAAATTCTAAATTGAATATTTTTTATACATTGATTGAAAAAAGTGGGAAATCATGTCATACCATTTGTCAACTAACACTTTTTTTTTTTTTTAATCTTTTTTCATATATATTGTGATACATGAGGCATTGAGTAATAAAAAAACCAATTTAATAATCTTAGAATCTATATGGAAAGCTAATTGATTCATTGATCTTATTTTTGTGTATATATATAATTTAACTTAATCAATTGAGTTAATTTCTAATCTTAATTATGAGACTATATAGATAAATATATTGTTATTTTAGGCATCCTCACACTTCAAAATTTTAACATAGTTTAATTTGATTTGAATTTGTTTTGTAAATTTTTAGTTGGTTTAAATTTAAGTAACTAAATATTAAAAGCTATATATTTAATGATAAATAATTTTTATTAAAAAAATAAAAAATAATAAAAATTTAATGGTGAATTTGTTATTTTTTAAAAATTCTTAAGGAATTTTACGATTAATACTTTTGAAGTTTACATTTTAATATATAGATGATATATGGATTAATTTTTCATTGTTCTTTGGGTATTTTACTCGCTATAGACCAAATACCTGATATGTATACCAATCAGATATTCAAAAATAATTTGATACTAATTCCAGAATATTATGAATTTCTTTATTGTTCTTTCGATATTTTACACACTACAGACTAAATACCTACTAATTTATCCATTGAATTATATCAAAAAAAGTAAAACAATGATCAAAATGCAAAGAAATAAAGAATGAAAAGAGAAGACAAGTACCTTCAGGAATTAAGAGGCAACAATAGATCGAAAAACAGTAGAATACTTTCAAAGGGCAACAAGAGATTGGATTATCTTATCAACTTTCACAACTCGTTTGAATTTCAAAAAATTAGGTTTGATATGTTTACGGATGCAAAGATAGCTAAAGTCTAATGTGTTTTAACGTTAGCTAGCCAATAACATCAGTTAAAGTTAATCTACATTTATTACTATGTTGTTAATAATCTATTAGATTTTTTTGTCCTTTCTTGTTTGGATAATATGAAAACGGCAACCAGCAAGTACTGATCATGAGAAAGATACAACTATTGAAATTTTTTGAAAGACAATAATAAATATTTCACTTGTGTACAATTTTAAGAGCGGCAAAATTTTAGATGGATTCTTTTACCTAACTTATTGACAAGAAGGAATTTAAATTAATTGATGATATGATAAAATCTAGGATAAGTTTCCTAGTAGTTATCTCCACCTTCTTTCAAAACCATCCGAAATTTCTTTAAAAAAAAAAAAGCATCGGAGATTAGCTTTTCCTGCTGCGAAGGAAGAAATCAAGAAATGGCAGAAGGCGTCCTGTTCAATTTGGCTGGAAAACTCTTGGGGGTTCTGGCATCATTGGCTTACCAAGAACTTGGTTTCGTTGGTGGAGTCAAAAAAGAAATCCGCAATCTCAACAACACTATTTCCTTGATCAAAGGTGTGCTTCGTGATGCGGAGGAGCAACAAAGAAACAACAACCATGAAGTGACGGTCTGGCTCGGACAGCTCAAAGATGTGCTTTACGACGTTGATGACTTGCTGGACGATTTTTCTACTGAAGCTTTGAGGCTAAAGATAATGAGAGGGAATGAAATGGTGAAAGAGGTACGCATTTTCTTCTCCAAATCAAACCAGCTTGCATATAGTCTCAAGATGGCTCATAGAGTTAAAGCCACTAGAGAGAGACTAGATCAGATTGCCGATGATAGAGACAAATTTCACTTTAGTGACCGCCCTGTAGAGTCGCTAGTTGAAATTATGGAGAGGGACCAAACTCATTCCTTTGTGCCTGCAGACGATATAATTGGAAGAGATGGTGATAAAAAGAAAATTATAGAACTGCTGCTACAATCCAAACGAGAAGAAAATGTTTCAGTTGTTCCCATAATAGGGATTGGAGGATTAGGAAAGACCACATTAGCTAAAATGGTCTTCAACGATGAAAATGTTGGAGAATATTTCCAGCTAAAAATGTGGGTTTGTGTCTCAGTGAAGTTTAAGCTAAAGTCATTGTGGAAAAAATCATTGAGGCTGCAACTGGAAGCAAACCTGTAAAGGACCTCCAGATGGAAACACTGCAAAATATTCTTCGAGGCAACATTAATGGAAAGAAGTACTTGCTAGTTCTGGATAATGTATGGAATGAGGACTCCCAAAATTGGCACAATTTGAGAAATTTGCTATTAGGTGGCGCAAGGGGAAGTTGGATTGTTATCACTACTCGTAGTAGGCGGATTGCAAAAATCACAGGCACAGTTTCGCCACATGTGCTTGAAGGATTGTCAAAATGCCAATCTTGGTCACTACTGAAGAAAAAGGCATTTGATAACGAAAGCCACGAATCCAATGGTTCACACTTTGAAGCAATTGGAATGGAGATTGTGGAGAAGTGTAAAGGGGTCCCTCTTGCCTTAACGGTGATAGGAAGTCTACTAGGTGAAGGATCAGAAAGTCTACTAGGTAAAGGAACAGAAGAGCACTGGTTAAAGGTGAGGAATAATTTTATTAATCATATAACTCGACCAGAAAGTGGCATTATGCCAATTTTAAAGTTGAGTTATGATCATCTTAAACTGCATTTGAAACAATGTTTTGCTTATTGCTCTTTAATTCCGAAGGACACTGAGTTTGAGGTTAACGATTTGATCATCGATTGGATGGCCCTAGGGTTTATCCAGCCACGAAGTAGAGACGAAGATCTAGAAGATACTGGGCATGGTTATTTCATGAATTTGCTTTGGAGATCCTTTTTTCAAGTTGCAAAAGAAGATGATTCAGGAAATGTGAAGAGTTTCACAATGCATGATCTAATGCATGAACTTGCATGCTCTGTTGCTGGGAATGAGTGTTGCATTGCAAGTCTAGAAGCAGAAAATGTAGATGAAAGAACTCGCCATGTGTTATTTGAAGATGAATTAGATTATTCTTGGGAAATTCCAAGCGCCTTGCTCAAAGCAAAGAGAGTAAGGACATTTTCCCTAATAAGCGGTGGCTACTTGAATCAAATCCAATTGCAATGTACTTACGACTAATTTTAAGTACCTACGCTCTTTGAATTTGAGTTACGTAGGTATTGAGAGGTTACCGCATTCCATAGGCAAATTGAAACATTTAAGAGCTCTTTTTCTTAATGGAAATAAAAATATTAAAAAATTACCTAGTTCTTTATCTAGGCTACAGAATTTGCAAACATTAAGTCTTTCTTATTGCTTCGGACTTGAAAAATTGCCGAGCAAAACAACAAGGTTAGTTAACCTCAGATATCTTTAGATTGATGGTTGTTATAGTTTGGCTTACATGCCACGTGGACTGGGGCAACTAATTTGTTTGCAAACGTTAAACCAGTTTGTTGTGGGAAAGAGAGGCAAAGAAGTTGGTGAGTTAAGGGATTTGAATGGATTGAACAACCTCAAAGGAGAAATATATATTTCTTCTTTACAAAATGCTATTCCAGAGCCTGGATCTTCTTACTTGAAAGGAAAATTGAATTTGAAATCCCTAGCATTGAGATGGGATAGAGTAGATGATGTGAGTAATGTGAAGTATGAAAAGGTTTTTGAAGGCCTCCAACCTCACCCAAATCTGGAGAAGCTTGAGGTGTATGGGTATCCAGGAAGCAAGATTTCAAGCTGGCTGTCTTCCATCACCAATTTAACTCTACTAATTTTAGAAGATTGTGTTGAATGCAAGCATCTGCCACCATTGCATCAGCTCTTTTCCCTCAAATTTCTTAGGCTTTCAGGATTAAAAGCTTTGGAGAATTTGTCAGAGAATGAAAAGCAAAAGGAGTTGTCTTCTTCAAAATCAACAAAATTTTTTCCATCCTTAGAGGAACTTGACCTCAAGAATTGCCCAAATCTTAAGGGATGGTGGAGGGGTGATGTTGATGAAGCTTCAAATGCACAGCTGCCTTGCTTTCCTTGCCTTTCAGATTTAAGAATAGAAAGCTGTCCTCTTAATCTAATATCTATACCGCTGTATCCTTCAGTCACAACGCTGTATTTGAAAAGAACCAGCTGGAAGCAACTCCAACAGATATTGAAGTTGAAAATGACAACTTCAGAAGAACCATCATCTTCTTCGTCTTCTTCACTTTTCCCTCCTTTCTCCAAATTGACAAAATTGAGGCTTGAAGAGATGGAAGATATAGACTCTCTGCCAGAGGAGTTTCTGCAAAACCTAACTTCTCTTCAGTCTTTGTCCATTTATAGATGCAGTAACTTGACATCAATGCCAAAGGGGATGCAATGTCTGACCACTTTAAAAGAATTGGACATTTGGAGATGTCCCCAGCTATTGGAAAGATGCGAAAGGGGCATTGGTGTGGACTGGCCAAATATTGCTCACATTCGAAATATTCGGATTGGTACCATTTAGGAACCTTCCATCGCTTACACAGGTTAGGCTAAAATTCAATCTTCCAGCAAAATTTAAGCGTCACTTCCTTTACTATCTTCTCTTTTTTCAATTATTATTCTTGCTTTACACTTTGTTAAAATAAAAATAAAAACTTGAAAATATGAGACTTGGGTTGGAATCAAGCCACTCCTTCCCTTTGTAATAGGGTTTTGCCCTCCTATAAACAAAAAAAAAAAATATAAACGTAAAAACTGAAAGCTATTTTTGGTAGCGCTAATGTAATAATTAATGTAGAATGAATAAAATTGAACAACAATGTTATATATTAATCTGACTTAAGAATAATAAAATAATTTAAAGAAATTGATAAGTTACTGATTAATGTCTAAATGGATGGAAACCATCTTACTTTTTTGCAGCTTCATACTTTGTTTTCAATAATTTTAACATTTATATATTACTTCTTAATTGTTCTCTTATTATTGTGTTTTAGTTATTTATTCATCTAATAATTTGTATATTCATATTGTGTTTGATTCGTATAAAATATGAAAATTATTGTCATAAAATTTGTATTAATGCGCTAAACACAAATATAATTTTTTTATTTTTGTCAAATTAATTTATGGTTCATATTAAAATTTTAAATTGTATCATTTTTTATATTTTTTGTATTTTTTCATGTTGTGACTAAAATTATTGAAATTTTTTTGTGCTTATTTTCTTTGATGTTAAATAGTGGTTAAAACTTCAATCAGATTGGTTTGAATAAAATGAAAGACTGTGCATCATAAAATAAAAGCTAATAAAATTGAAGTTGGAATAATATATTTTTCAATTTAATTAAAATTTTACTTTTTATTCATGCTTATTATGTCACATACCTTTTCCCAGACTGATTATATTTGTGGTTGTTGATTGATGGGAGCTAATGAAAGGATTTTGAGATGATATAATTTATTTTGTTTTCAGCTTGGGACAGATTATTTCATGGCCTAGAACAGAGTGAGACTTGATTCTCTAGCTGCTTCTTGTTTCAAGAATTAATATCATCCAATTCTGAAGCTCTAAGTTTTACCAATTGAGGACTTAATCCAATTTTATATTATTTTGTGTGATTTATATTATATATATATTTATATATATATATATATATATTATATTGAGTGTTATTTGATTGTGCTTGTATTTTTTATTATGTAACTTCAGTAAAAAGAAAAAAAAAAAGATGATTGTGTGGATTTTATGCAATTATATCTTTATGACAATTGAAAGTTATGAAGCAGAAGAGATTTCTTTTGAACTCAGAACTCATTGATCCCTCATTGTTCAACCCAAAGCTATGATCCATACAGACAAATCTTTATATGATCATTTTTTGTAGAGAGGAAAATTTTGGAGTTGCTCCTACCTGCCTTTCTATTTTTGTTCTTTTGCTGGTGCATTATTTCCATTATGCCCATATTAAAGGAAAAAAACATTTCATTTGTAATTTTGAAGTACATTTAAAAATCAATTAAACCAACAACCACTTCATTGTAGAACGATTTATTATCACAGGTTCGATAGGCCATTCTCAATAATAGCCATTGAATTTGTCCAATTCATCTGAAGCAAGAGCTAGGCCAAATTCAAACCCACCTTTCCCATCATCCCTGCTCTCAGCAATTGAAATCGATCCTTTAGAACCAACGTGAATTACCTCACTCTTTGTTGGTCTTCCGAACCCAAAATCAGTTTCATAAACTCGCAATTTTGGTGATCCAGCAAGTGATATAACGTGTTCACATTCACTGAGTACCTCCTTTGCCCTTGAAATCCAATTCTCTACCCCTTTCAATGGTTCTTTCTCCAATTCCTGAATTTCTCTCCCAATAGCGTTTGCCGCCACAAAAATCCCGTTTTCTCCAATCATTTCACTTGTTTTTGCTGTTACAAAACATGGTTTCAGACAGTTTCCAAAATAATTTGTGTGTAATCTTAGGCGATCTCTACAATCAGCTAGAAAGCCCAAGAAACAAATCGCTTTATCATTTCTTAACAATTGATCAGGAGTTTTATTACTTTGATGTAATTTGATCAAACAAACCCAAATGAAAACAGTGGTTACCAGGAATGTTGACGATCTCGGATGATCCTTCTCGTTCTCTTCCATACACTTTATATCAATCCATTTTTTGAACATCTCAACGTGGGATTGGCTGATTACAAGCGAGATTCGAACATTGTCTGTTGGAGGAGTACTCATTCTCGTTAAAATCTCAGCATCAAACAATTCCTTGAGAAAAATGGACCAAATCCCTCGAGGGTCTTGGATCAAATCCCTGCTATAATCAGGTGGGGAATTCTTAACAAAAGTTAAGTCCCCTAGTGACCTACAAATCGATGCCCATTACCAGGGGAAATGATCAAAGGCCATCCCATCAGCTGCAACATGACAAAAGGTAACCCCCATCGAAATCCCAACATCAGGAATGATAGTGACTTGGATGGCCATGAGAGGCTGCTGCTTGCAAAATTGTCACCATCCGAGCACGTACTTGGCAATGGCAATTTCGGGATGAGACCTACTAATTCCTGACCACGTCGTGGAATATGATCATTGACGGTGAGATGCTTAAACTCTGCTGTCGATTCAGTGACAACAAAGGGTACAGAATCACCATCGGCAAGTAAATATAAGGTCTTTAAGATGTGGGGGCAACTTGAGATTGACTGCAAAAAGGGAAGAAATGTTGCAGAGAAAGGGAGAGGGAATTTTTGAGATTGGATAGAGAGTTTTGCATGAAATGGGAAGTTGGGTATGGGAATTCAAAGAAGAAAAGGCGATGCATATGACAAGAAGAAACCCAGACGGTGTCAAAGAAAGTAAAAGGGAGAGAGGTTGCGGGAATTGAGCCTGGTGGTGGAGATACATGGCTATTTTCAAGAACCATGATAAAGCAATGTTCAGCCATATTTGTGGTTTGGGATGGGCGGTTATCGAGATCAATAATTGTTCAGACAAGCAAGGATAAAACAATTACACACGAGGCTAGCGTTCGTAGAAGAAAAGGTGCATGAAATTCCGAGATGAAGTTAGGTCCCACGTTATCCCTTTTGCTGATCAATTATTACTGTAAACGATTGTTGATATTTTTAGTTTATTCATCATTTCATTTTTTTTTTTTGTTCATTTTTCTAAATAACTTAATATTATATATGTGCTTTTTTTTTTTTTCAAAAATATTATTCATACTTTTTTGTATCTTGTAACAAATAATTCTAACCCAATCAATACGTATCGGATGCGAAATTTTACAACCCAACAAAAATCCACTCCTCACATGCGAATGCAAATCGTTCTTGAAGCCTATATATCCAAACCCTTTCCATGTAAATCAGGACCCAAGCCCATCAAAACCAAAAGCCATGCAATCCGTTTACGATTCCCCAAGGCCCAAATCACCATCAACTAAGCCAATTGTCTGCCCAAATCACACCTCCTAAGCTGATTGGAGGAAGCCTAGTGTCTATATAAACTTCAATTTTTTTTCCTCGGAGACCAAAAATGGCTTCTGATTCTATTTTATTTCCCTGTCTAGGTAATCCAATTGCAATTTTGCAAAAAGTATGAATTGTCCCTGTCTAGTGCATCCTTCACTAACTGACATTCTGCTATACTTTCCATGCCAGGATAAGAATTTAGCAGGTTCTGAATTGAACTTGTGTAAGCCTACATTGTTTTGTAATCACTACTTGTTATGAATTGTCCCTCTTGACAGGTTCCATTGTTGGAATCAGAACAAGTAAATACAGTTAATATTTACAAAGATCTCAGTCAATCAGTCATGAATGTACCAACAACCTGCACCTAATTTATGAATATATGCTCTGATAAAAATATTTTATCAATTATTTTATAAAAAATGTTTCATAAATATGAATTTACATATATATATATATATATATATATATATTCAAAATATGCTGACATGAGATTGGGATGAAATTGGGATGAGATTGTAGTGTTACAGCAACAATGCAGGAATATATTTGATATTTGATTTCCTTCTTCATGCTTTTGGTATCTCACAAATCGTAATCATATTAGCAATTAGCAGAAAATGTTTTTTTTTTGTTATTTGAATTTTTTTTTATGTCCGATAATCATTTTGAATTATAATTAATTCGGAATCGAGTTGAATCAAACCTCATATTAACAGGATTTTATATATTTTGACTGAGGACATTTACATTTTGTTTAACGAATTTGTATGAATTGGATTAGTTTGAGAAGTTGAATTCAAACAAACCAATAGTTTGATATTTCATTTCAGTTGCTTAAACACAATAAATAAAAATATTATACTTTTGACATTTATTTTTTGGGTTTTATATTTACTTATGAAAATGAAAAAGCCTCCCTTTACATATAATTACTTTGAAAAATATTTAAAAAATTATAAAGATTAAGACCTATAGTGGAAACATTTTATATATAGAAAATGCTTCCTTTGTTAGTTTATATATATATATATTTATATTATAAGAGGGATGGACAGTTTTACATTTTTTTAATTATTAATTTTTATAAATTCAATAAACAAAATTAACTTTTCTCCCTCTTTTTTACTTACTTCTTTTCATTAAATTTATTTGAAATTAATGATTAAAAAAATAAAATTTTTTAATTTTACACTGATATAAATTAATCATTTCCTATGCTATAATAGGTTATTCCAAAACATCATCTTAATATATACAAATTAATTACAACACTTTTTTTAAAAAATCATAATTAAAAATTAATTTGTTTTCTAGTATAAAATCATTATTCTAGTCAATGTATTTAAAATATTTATAGTATAATAATACTATTAATGTATAATGTTAATATGAAACTCTACAGCATGCAATCGATCATCTAGCATGAAGAAAATCTAATTTACATAAAAATTATACAAATATAAAGAATTAAAATTGAAATTTTAACTCTTTCTTTATGCATACATACCCTAAACAAGCCCTAAATCACCTTCTATGTTGAACTACGAAACACATTACTGAGTACAGAAACAAAAAGGAACCAAGAAAAAAGCCTTCTACATACAAGAAAAGGAGGGAAGAGTATTTATTCTAAACGGTAAAGGGGGGTCAACCTCATCTGCAGTTATTTCTCGATTAGCACAGGCAATGACCATGCCCTGTTATGGTAAACTAATCAGGAGATTTTACGAGTCGGAGGCAGGATCATGATTGCATGGAATGGGGTGCAGGGGAAAGAATGGTGTTAGCTAGCTCATCGTTCACTTTCACCGGAAGAGGTGGCATCTGCTTCATTATATCCGGCATGTCATTCAAGCTGAAAATGGAAGTCAATAAAGCATATAAGAATTGCATTATGATAATCAAGTTTGACAATCCTTAATACTAACAAGAAATGAGCATCCACTAGCACAATTAGTTCTACAAAATTTATTTGCCCTCTTTTAAAATACTCGTATTCAATTAACAAGAATTAATTATCTCGGATTTAAATGGCCATGAATAAGCAAGCAAACTGCCAAAGAAGTTTCCGAATAACATTTTGGTAAACTATATTATATTATCGAGTAAAATTTAGGTGATTCGATCTACACGTTCCTAGGGGTATATGAAAAATAATATTGATGTCCGACAAGACAGTTCAACTGTAGTTAAGAATATTCAGCATACATGAAAACAGAAGCAAACCTGCATACTATCCAATTCTACGACAATAAAGTGAAGAAAAGAAATGAGAGAAAAAACTAACTTGTAGTATGTATAATCCAGGGATAATCCGAGAGACAATCATAAATAGACAAAGTACTGCATAAACTTAAATTATACATGCATGAACATAAACTTGCATCCCAAGCATACCATGCACCTCAGACACCCATGCCTCCACATCCTTGACAGTTAAGAAAACAATGTATGAAATAATATGATCAAATTATCACCAAAAAGAAAGACATTGTCACTAACTTTAACATTATTAAAGGAATCAATATTTTATGACAAAAAGGACTTAATTTTCAATTACTATATATTATAAAAAGGGAAATTTAGCAAAAACTGGAACTTACTCATTCATGATTTTGAGAATGTTGTCACGAGTTTGGCGGAGGAGGACAATATTTTCCTGTATCTGGATAAAGGTAAAGGAGACAAGTTCCATTAGAGACCCACCAAGGCTGAACACATCAGAGCTTTTGGTAAATCCACATGAAGAGCCACAAATCCTATTCACTTTTACATGTTCTCTGTTGCAACTATACAACGAAGATGCTACCTTCAAAGCATTACAGTCCCAGTCACAGCAGATATTAAATTGAGAGACTCTTTAAATTTTTATTAGAATAGGTAAGGGCACAGAAAAATCTAAATCCATAGCACTCTCCCTATTCCTTAAACTTGTGAAGAAAATCAATTGGTCATGATGTTAATATCAAAACAAATATTATTCATAGATTCATACCAAGCATACAAAATGCCCAGAGAAACTAAATATAATCTGAGCAAAAGAATGATGCAACCAATTTCACTGTAGAATAACAAATGTTTTTATTTGTTAAAATACATTTGAAGAATACACTGCTTACACAAATAAATGAATCATTCAAGGAACTTCTATTGGCCAAATAGAAATCAAGCACTCCTTTCAATTTTGTCCAATGTTGTAAAAGTTGGACAACAATGAGAAGTGGTTGGGATAATTCCTTGCTTGAATACTGGACCTGGTTCTATCCAAACAAATATATATATATTTTTTGCTCTCACTACTTTCTGAGTGCTTTCACATTGAAGCATGAGTATGAATCAAAGAGAGGATTTTGGGTGGGGAGTGTCCCTAGGGTAGATAATTTCATAAAGATAATGCGCTTAATAAAATACTTTACAACAGAATTAATAGAAATGAGAAATCAAGATGTTCCAAAGATAGGGTTAACAGACCTGATACTAGTCATCTGCCCATAAATAAATACATAAAAGCATCGAAAACCTTGAATAAAGTAAAATCGATCTATGCATAACATGAGTACTTCACCTGAAAAGCAGAAAGATTTGCAGATATTTGGTTGAAGGCTTGAGCATTCTGCTCCAGAAGTTCTCCTGTCTCCCCGCCAATGGCTGTGAAGCAGCATAATGCACCTTTCAATTAATTTTCCAATAATAACAGCATAAAAGACAAGATTTTCATGCCTAGCAAAATTCAGGCACCATAAATCTAAATTCAAGCTTCATTGTCCACAAAAGCAATAATAAAGAACAGAAAAGGCATTCAATAAGTACTTGCAGCTACTTCCTACTTTTTTTTGTATATTTTAGACATGTCTTGGAACCTTTTTTTCTGTTACTTGCATTCTGCATGCTTCCACAAAAATTAAATAGTATCCATGGAAAGAACAGCAAATTTTCCTCTATCGCTTTTCTCATATTCTTTTCTTTATTTGAAATTGTTAGTTTATTAAGTTGAATAGACATAAAAGGGGCACCAACCAAGTCATGCCAAAGAAAGCAACAAAGGCTAAAAAAACAGAAAGAAATGATGCTTCATCAGTGACTGCTGCATTCTTCAAAAGTCCAACATTTTTTTTCAACCAAAAATTTTAACAGCTTTAACAGATGGCTCCGGCTACCAACCTTCAGTCAGCTATAAGAGGTCTGAACAAATATGCATGGCAGGGATCGAATAAATCCCAAACCCAAAGAACATCTAAAGAGAACACCAAAAATCCAATGCAACTAGTGAGGCAATAAAACATGAAATATAAGACTCTGTCTCCCTATCTCAAGACTATGTACATAAAACTTCTTTTAACATAATACTAAATATATGTTGATGAAAAAGAAAACAACAGATTACAGTAAATAAAATTTAAAAAATTTCTGCCTAAACGATAGTACTTTTGAGAAAGTAAAACTTGCATATAAGAATCAACAAAGCACATCTCTAAACCTTGAGCTATTAGGGCTTAAATTAACAATCTTCAAAGATAAAATCCAACCTTTGTATGGAATACCATCATCATAATCCATAGGAATCATTGGGGGTGCATGTGGAGAAAGATTAGGTTGAGCTTCAAAATGAGTAGGCTTTGCTGAAGGATCTGCAACTCTTTCCTGAAAAACAAAAGATATTCCTAAGAATCTATTGGTCCAAAAAATAGTCATAAAATATAAATATTGCCTTGTTTAGCATCATATCAACAAAAGATTACCATGAATTAGCAACTGCAAGAAAAAATGTTTCTTGTTAAATCTAATACATTCCAAGTCTAAATATTTGTAGAGAGCTTTTCATCAACAGACTAAGGACTGCTCCAGTACAAATTTCCCCAAACAGAGGCCCCAAAGAAAAGATGATGGAAAAGACAAACATGGATAATAGTGCAACCATAACGTGATTGGAGTGTATACCACATGAATCTAAGGTAATCAATCAAAATTCCACCAAAGAAACAGCTCCTTAGCAGCAATTACTAATTGAATCTCCATCTAAGATCTTTACCATGAAAAATATAAAATACTTTGCCAAACTCAATAACTTTCCTACGGTCAATGAGCTTCCCTCCACTACCTCACATGCATAAGAGAGTTTTCTAGTGTGAATGGAAGCATTTATTCACATCTCTTCAGATGTGCCCATGTGAAAGAAGAGATAGATGTAGATACGCAGAGTCTGCATGTCAGTGTCACTGAGAGAGATTATTTACTTTTAGCTCATGTCTAATTTTATGCATTCTAAGAAGTAACCAACAGAGCATGCTCATAGGAGCAAACAGAACACAAATAAGTACAACTTTGGACAAAGAAAGAGAGAACCAGTACATCATACCTTTTTGTCTTTACTTTTCCTGGCAAAATTGTGTTCTTCCTTCCTTCTCTTGCTATTTTCCTTTTTCTGCATAAAGCATAAATCAGATCATGCTCTTTTCATACTCACAAACATAGACATAAAAGACATTTTGACTCAGTAAAACAGAATAGATATTGTTTGGACCAAGCAGAAATACTAAATCTTCTGCTGTAGAATTGAAAAATGAAACCATCAAAAAATGAATTGAATCCAATGATTAGAGACTGTATCATTGTAGTAGCATGCTAAAGCCACTTGATAAATATGTTCTACATGTGATTATATATGTGATTCTATAATTCTACAAATCTGGCAAACAATAACAAGGGGTTTAAATAGACACATATGAGAGCAGTAAGAATTACAGTCTTCCATCTGCGTACAGTCATCCATCTGCTACGCAAAGCCACATCCCTGACTGTCTTATTTTGTAATTGCATGGCTATCTTCGCATAACAAATTATGCTTGGTTCTGTTGCATATCTGCAAGGAGATACCAAAAAATACAAGCACAAGGCAAGAACAAAAGCTTCAATTCATTAACCTTGAAAGTGAAGTTGCAGGATGAATTAGCATAAAAAAGACCAATCAAATTAAAAAAATAAAAATTATGTGCTGACAAAAATAGCATGTTCTGGTGCATCCACAAGAGTGTTTATCCAGTATTAGTTAATAAAAAAATGGAGGTAAGGGACTATGGTCTCTCTATCTTTTTTCTCTCCCTCCAGAAATTTAGATACACCATCTGACCAATAATACCTCCTGATATGGTTGTTTGAAAGACTTGCTTAAATTAGTTTTTTTTAATACCACTATACACTTACAATTAATACTGATCCCATAATTAACCACAGTTAAGGAACGTAATCAACATTTTCATGGCAAAGAACAGAAAAGAAAAAAGATTGGATCATAATGAACCCAGGTTGTAGACTTAATCACATCAGTGACATCTAAATACATTAAATCACTCACTGATTTCCGTCAAATAATTGGCTCAAAGAAATCCAAGCAGATATTGTATTCTACCCAATCCTAGATAACTTACCAATTAGCAAAAAGATTGAGACGCAAAGTATGAAATAGAAGAAAATAAATGCAGAAAATAGTTTTAAAAAAATAAATAAATATGGAACCCATTTTTAATTTTCCATATCAAATATTAGAGTTTTATAACGGGAAAAAGGTAGGAGAGAATCAGTTCTTTGCAGTTCCTTCCTCAACACGTGCAACAAACTGCATGGACATTTGCCGCCTACTTAATTAAGATCTTTGGCAGTTGTCTCAATGCATGATAACACTTCTTATGCAGTTACTTGAGCAATAAATGTTCTCTGCAGCAACAAGGTCCAGAATTTATCACTGATAAAATCGGAAAAAGGCTTCACTTTGGAGCCAATCCAGTTACTGTGTCCAAGCTTCCAAATGCACATGAAAATCCATATTGGCAATATATCTTTTCTTCTTCTATTATTATATAAAACATGAAGCCATATCCCACCAACTTCCACCCTACCCTTCTATAATAAAAGGTCCAAGAGCATTGCCCTCTACCTCCTTACCTATATCTCAACAAATATCTCTCTTCTTCTTTCTTAGCATTTATGAACAGCTCTTCTTGCTTGTTCTTGGCATGAAAAAAGCTATGTTAACAAACATAAGATTTTCAAACAGCATTTAAAACACTCGTTTACAATCTGAATCATATCAATATGCAGAGTGCAACTGTGATAAGTAAATTGGAAATAACACCTCAAAACATAGAAGCGAAAGCTGAAGAGGTATATTTGCAAACACAAACAGAATAAGAATAACCACCATTGATGCATCCCCCATTCCCAACAAAAGAAAGAAACGATAAAAGAAACCAGGCTAGTATGAGCTAATTCAATAAAATGTGGAAAGAACTCAATCGGGTTACTTATAACAGCATGGTTATAACAAAAGATAAAGAAACCACAATTCAGCCAAGAATCTGACCAAAAATAAAACATTCCTAGTATTTGAAATTGAAATTAAAAATTAAAAATTTAAATTAAAGTTTCCAATTTACAAAATAGAATTTCACCAAAAACCCAAAATTCAATGAATCCAAAACAAGGAAAAAGACCCAAAAAAAAACTCACTTTTTTAACCCGTCTTCGAGTATAGCTTGGTCTTCTAAGGTCCAATCCAAGGAAATACCAGGGTTATGCTTCATACCCGAACCCGAGCTCTCGGGCATAGGATTCCCGTTGTTCAAGTGTGCTCCATTGAAAGAAGATGACGCATGATTTGCTTGTTGTTGATGGTTCCCCGGTGGGATGGCCATCAGTTTTAGCTTCAAAAATCTCCGATTTTTACACCCGTTTTTGAGGTTTTACAGAAGAGAAAATGGAAACAAAAAGGAAAAGAAAACAGAATTCTAAGGAAGGAGAAAGTCGGTTCCTTCCCGCCAAAAAAGACGCAAAACCCAGATTAGAAATAGAGAGAATTGTTAAAGATTGAGAAAATAAAAGAGAATCCAATGACAAGGAACGAAACAGAGTACGGGGTATTAGACTGAAGGGAGCTCTAATTGTAATTGAATTAGCAAGGGAAAGGAGAGAATGAAAGGGAAAACGGCAACCGGACGGAAGGATTCAAGAGAGAGAGAGAGAGATGAAGGTGGAGAAGTGTTAATGGAACTGAGAAAATAAAATCAAAATCATTTGAGAACGTTAATTGGGGGGTTTTTGATTTAAAGTTTCCAAAGCTTAACGTACAGTTCTTACATTATTAACTTCTTTGTTTTTCTTTTCTCTTTTTTTTTTTTTAATATTTTGATTTATATTCATTTGCCAGCTTTGAATCTTTGTCGTTTTTCTTTCGGCCGACTTTGGAAACTACTCCCTCTGTCCCAAAAAACATTGCTAATGTTTTAAATTTATGTTTTTTTTTAATATTTAAAATTTTTTTATATTTTAAAATTTTTTATATTTTAATATTAAAAATCACTAAGTTTTAAAGTTTTTAATTTAATATTAAATAATAAAAAAAATTTTAATTTCGCAAAAATTAATGCCATTCAAACAATTAAATTATTGTTTTGCCCCTTTGCATAATAGTTGTGTTACAAAATTGAAAATTTTTTAATTTAAAAAAATTACTCCTTATGTTTCAAGTTGATTGAATAACTTTCATAATGTTTTAATATATTTAATATTAAAATTTAAAATTTTTTATTCAATTAAAATTTTATGATTTTTAATGTTAAAAAACAAAAAAAAAATTAAAATATAATTTTAAAATATAAAATTTTCAAAATTTAAATATTAAAAAAATAAAATATAATTTTGACATATCTCATAAAAATAAATAAAAAATGAGACGAAAAGAATATTAATTTACAAATTAAAATAGTGAATCTAGCACAATTTTAATTCAAATTCTACTACTTGTAAATTTTTTTATTTCTAAATTATAATTTTTTATAAAAAAATCCACGACATATGCACATATTGATATATATATATATATATATATATATATATTAAAATGATATTAATGTATTGTGATATATTGACATTGATGTATTTTTGACGTATCATTTAGGGTTTGTTTAAAATCGTTTTTAATCTTACATAGATAGCATATTTATTTAAAATTCCAAATATATAACCTTAGAGTTGTGTCACCAAGATTTCTTACCTAAAACAAATATAATAAATGCAAATGGATTTTTTTTTTTTTTAATTTTCATATGAGCACAATCGAGTCTCCACAAAATAGGGTTGAAAAAGGAATAAAAAAAAATCCATTCCATAATTTGGGTAGTTGGAAATTGAAATCAAAATGACAAAGACAGATTGTTCATTTTAATATCATTCAAATTTGACTTGAAATTGGCTTGCAAAAATGTCTTCATTTTGGCCATGGGACACCCCATACTTGTCAGTTCCCAATTATTGGACTTATTATAAAATTTTTTAAAAAATTATTATCTTTTTTCTTTATTGTTTGAGAGTTGATATTTTTGGACTTTTCTTTACCTTTTTTCTTGTAAATTTCTTTAATCAAAATGTTGTTTAAGTAAATTTTTTAATGAGAGATTGCATGTATAAATAAATATTATAACCACAATAAAACAATTTGATTTCAAGCATTTGTACTAATTTTTTATATGATAGTTTCTTTTTATTTATGAAAATATTTTCAATATGGTTATGATATTCAATTTTTCTCATATTTCCATATTTTGTAATTTTTGCATGAAAATAAAAAGAATTTGAGAACATGAAAATTATATGAATTATGGATTAAACAGGAGTGAAACCCAAAAAAACATAAAGGAAATTAATGAATTTAAGGCATTCTCTTTTTTTTTTTGTTTAATTTCTCGACCCAATTAAACTAACACTTATTAATAAAAAAATGGTATGATATAATCAGGGTAAAATCCAAGAGCTAATGAGATGAAGAGCTGAAATAAATGGGAAAAAAATTGTGTGGAAAATGGGCTAATTGATATCTAGTAAGCCCAAAGAATGAAACACCAATAATGGGCCTAAAAGTAAAGAGTGAAAACAACTGTGGACCAAACAGTAAAAAGAATAAAAGGCCAAGGAGTTCAGTTATGGCCCAGAAGGTAGGAGCTGATCTCTCTCTATCTGAAATAAAGAAATTCTCATTTCAGAAAAAAAAATTGCATAAAAATAAGTAAAAAAAAAAATATTAAAAAAATATATAAGTTGAACAAATTTAGCTTTCATTTGGTTTTAGTCCAAAATATAATAATTTTAATAATTTTTTTATAATCTCTTAGATATATAATATTATTAAATGCTCATTTCCATAAATTTTATATCTATACTTGTTAGATTTTTCTTTTTATTTATTGTCTTCCTCATAAAAACTGGCTGAATTGGTTATTTATTCATCATTTCAGGTAAAGGTGGAAAAATAGTGGGTTAGGTATGGCATTTGAATCATTTAAAATTTGGATAATTTAGAATTTAAATTCTTTCAAATTCAAAATTTTTTTAAATTAGAAGTTCGAATTTCTTCAAATTCGAGTTAATAATCATGATAGAGCAAAATTGATTGGACTTTTATACTTAAGAATTAATATTGCGAGGTTAGCTTCAATTTCAACTCCAATTTGGATTTTTTATTTTTATTTTCTTTGTAATATTTAATTGTACTTTGGTGGTCAAATATTATGCTCAAACTTCGCCAATTCCAGCCTAGCCAACGTATATAAAGACAAAATAAACAAAGGAAAATGGTCGGTCATTTGCAGCTAATTATACATGTTGCTTCTTTAACTAATTTCTTGGTGAATGCAAAATGCTTTTATGCTTTGATCAGCAATAAAGCAGTGTCAGTAATTAAGCAAAACCAATTTGATCATCAATAAATAACTCAATGATCAGTGGCTGGGACGACATTCTAACAATTATAACTTTTTCAAAACTCCATTTTGAAAGTTTCAAATTCCAATGAGACGCATGATATTAGATTTATAGGATAAGAGAAAGTTATCATTATTATTATTATTATTATATAGCTCAAAATCTTTATATACCAAAAATAAAACTTGATAGTCATATATTTTAATGGCATATGTTAAAAATTTTAAGATCTTGAATATCATTGGAGTAAAGTTATGCAAAGCAAAGAAAATCTTATTTGCATCAGTTTCAAATGTCATATTAAAATCCAATTTGATCAGATTTAGAAAGTTCATCTAAAAATATTGATAAAATTACAGTTGATTACATCGTGATGAAGCTTTTTTTTTTCTTTTCATCATAACTATGATTGCACCGTATGTGATGTCCAATTTTATGTTACATAGCTTGTTGATTAATTTTTTAATTTTTTAGTTGATTTTTTATATTGAATGTATTATTTATGTCATATTTGTGAGATTATTTGATTTGATGTAAATTTAATTTTTTTAGATAATACAATTAAAGGTATCTCCAAGATTTGTTTGAGTCCAATTCTCCATTTGGACAATCAAGGCAATTTGTAAATGAATTTAATCTCATTAAAGAAATATTAAAGTACTTTTTTTTTTTTGGCTAAACATATTTTACATATATATATACTAAAGAAGTTTAACAGAAATAGGGAATCCAAATCATAGGCTTTAAATAAATCTTAATTAATAGGGTTAACAATTGGTAGGTCAAGTTCATAATTGATAATTCATCAATCATCGCCAAGTTTAGCATTGGTTAACGAGTACTTCGCATCCCACACCACATTTTTTTTTATCATTTTTGGATATCTTAAAAAAGTTTTTGGATCACAAAAATTTGTTTGTAGTAAAATAAAAAAAGCCCCAAACCCAAGGCCAAAATCACATGCATTCACGTTCCTTGCTATCAATCGTAATTGCTTAACAGCATAGCATAGAAACACCTAGGTGCATGTGAACAGCCAAATTCTATACACATTTGCTTCACTCTTACGGTGCCTGGTAAAAGGATCAAAGTTCCAAAATTAAGAAAAAAATTTTTTTTTTAATTTATCCGACTTGGCGATGTCAGTCAAGACACGTGGCAAAATGATAAACTTGAATCTATATAAGCTTTACCCTTATTATGAGAAGATATACAAGCTTGGTGCATCTTAGGGTTTATTTTTGAAGTGGGAGAGAAAATGAGGAGAGAAAGGCTTGAGTTGGTTTTCCCACTGTTAGCTCTTGCACTGAGCTTGTGCACGGTGGATGTCGAGGCCGCGACGTCGTTGCAGCCGCCGGTGAAGCTGGTTTGGCATTACTATAGGATGCATAATAGGTGTGGTGAAGCAGAAGTTTATGTCCGGCACGAAGTAGAGTTGTTCTATAAAAAAGATAAAACTATTGCACCTAAGCTTGTTCATTTATTATATTCGGATTCTTTCGTAACTGTAAGTATTTTTATCAATTAAGCACGCTTTTTTTCATTCTTTTTATTTATATTTCGATTTTTCAGCTAGCTACCCTTTTTTCTTTCCATGGATAGGATCATAGGAGATAGAAAATAGTGATAATAAAATTCGAATTCTCACTTCATATGTCTTTTTAAATCTTTTTAAATTTTCTTAATAATTAAATCAAGAAATTGAAGGCAGTAATTATTTTTTTCAATTTTAATAATTAATTTTCCTATGACAAAATTTTGTTCTTATTTATGAGATCCGAGGCTTAAATAATTGTGAAGTACTAGTAATAAAAAATTTTGTTACTTTTAGGAGATGTAGATTATCAAAAAGCTGAATTAGATTTTTGGTGCTAGTAATTCATTCTTTAATCCTACTATGCTAAGGTCCTCTTGTATCAAAAAATAAATTTTTTATGTAAATATAAAAATGCAAAATTATTTTTCAGCGACACATATTAGGTTCGGCTTTTTTTTTTTTCGTTGTTTTTTAATCAATTATTTATTCGAAACACCTTTAATTATCATTTATGATTATGACTTTTTCAATTATGAGTGAATTTTAAACATGTAAATGGCAATTAAAAATAAAATATATATTTGATGCATTATTAGTTTATAGATTTTATATACTGTCAGTGAATGGAATGATGTCATCTCATTAATTAAATAAATTAGATGATGTTATCTCATTAATGAATAAATTTTTTAAAAAATTTTAATTTTTATATATTTATTTTAAGGATTGATATTTGCTCATTAATAAGATGGTATTATCTGATTTACTAATAGCGTATAAAATTATACATTAACAATGTATTAAATATAAACTCTTAAAAATATATTAAAAAGTCTTGAATAGAAAATAGTTGAGAGAAGTCTAAGGAGAGGCATGCTAATAGTACTTACTCTTACCCATTCACAAATTTCAACTCTTGATTTTTTTTCGATGTTTAAAATTAGGGAACACCTGCACCAATATATGAAGGCAAAGTTTTTATATGATTTATTTCTTTTAGAGCCAAATGCTCCATATCTAGTAATTTATATGTTTCAGTTTCAGCTTGTATTTCTAAATTTTAATGTTGTACCAAAAAATTTATTAATTATGGTTTTATAAGCTTCATGCATATGACAAAACTGATCTGATTTAAGTTTTAACAAGTAACAGCCATGGAAAAACAACTTGGTTAGCTCATCTTGTTGATGGAATTGTAGGGGTGTGATGGTTCAATCCTCCTAGATGGCCCTAATTCAGAGAAGACTGCACCGCAGAACATTGGACTGGGAGGGTTCGTATATATCGACAAGATTAAAACCGTTCTTGAAGATAGGTGCCCTGGGGTCGTTTCTTGTGCTGACATTCTCAACCTTGCTGCTCGAGATGCTGTTCACTTGGTATAAATCCCTATCCTCTCTCTTTCTTCTGGTATACATGCAAAATATATTTATATGCATTTTAACATATACTTGACCACATGTAATCGTGATTAATTTATTTCATCGAATGACACTAATTTCCGGATGAGTTTGTCAAAGATATCGAAGCCTCCTAGGGTTGAAATACACACTCAATAGGGCTTGTTACTTGTGTCGAGATTTTTATTTTGTAACTTAATGTTTGCCTACTGTCAGTTTGATTTATTTTTATAAAAAAGGTCACAATCTAAGGATAAAAAAAAAATTGCATTCGTTATATTTTAAACTGTAAATTTACTAAATGTCATATTTTGAAAATAAATGTACAAATTAATTAGCCAATTCATTTGATAATTCTATTTATGTTGTATAATTAATAGATCTATTACTAGAACATGCTCAAAGGTAGCCACCCTCAACTTAAAACGAATCTATATAGGGCAGATTGTTGTTATAAAATCATTAACTAATGAAATCCAAAACTTTATTTAATTAATTTGTACAACAACAAATATGATATTTGAATTTTAATATCTTTAAACCTTTTCGACTACGCTCGTGTGAAAAAAAAAAAAAAAAAAAAAAAAAAAAAAAAAAAAAAAAACTAATGATGTGATGGATCAACAGGCAGGAGCACCATCTTACCCTGTATACACGGGGCGAAAGGATGGTATGACATCTACCGCAGCATCCGTTGATCTCCCTTCACCATCCATCTCGTGGGAAGCTGCCCTAGCATATTTCACATCAAGAGGCTTGGACGTGTTGGATATGACAACGCTTCTAGGTAAAACCACTAAACCATAGTTAAAAAACCCTCAGTACTTCCAAAAAAGAATTCTAGCCAAATCCAAGAGATCGGTTCATAAAATATTAAATTTTTAGTTTTAGTACTTATGATTTAAATATTGACAGTTTCAAATAATAATAATAACAATAATAATAATAATAATAATCCTTTTCCGGCAGCTCTTTCGTTGGCAAATCCATAATCTAAGTAAACTAATTGGATGGTAATGGGTTTCAAGGACTCTTAATAATGCTTCCTTCTTTCTACTTGAGTTCTTACGTTTCTTCGATGTCAGGAGCACATTCCATGGGGAAAACACACTGTAGCTTCATTGAGGATCGGCTGTACAATTTCAATAATACAGGAAAGCCAGACCCAAGCATGAAGGCATCATTCTTGGCAGATATGAGAAAGCAATGTCCACCGCGATTAAAAAAGGACCAAAGCAACCCGATGGTATTTCTAAACCCAGCATCTGGATCCAAATGTAATTTCACCAACTCCTACTACTCCAGAGTGTTAACCAATGAAGCTGTCCTTGGAGTTGATCAGCAGCTACTCTTTGGCAATGATACTAAGCAAATCACCCAAGAATTTGCCTCTGGCTTTGAAGATTGGAGGAGATCATTTGCTCTTTCCATGAGTCGAATGGGAAATATCAAAGTTCTAACTGGAAAGGATGGCGAAATACGCAAAAATTGCAGATTTACAAATAAAAACTATCCTAGTAAAAACTAGGAGAGTCACTCTGCTGGGGGAGGAATGATTCATAATCATAAAAACTATAGGGATGATTGTTATTGAAATGCCAAATGTCTTGGATTAAGGTACAGCAGAATATCAATAAAAAAACATAATGGAGAACTCTTTTCTCTCCAAAAATAAGTTGTATAATTTGTTCAATCCTGACCTAAATTGTCCCATAGAAAAGCTATAAGTTCAATTACCTAATAACAACTACACAGCATAAATTTTCTGTCTGTAAATTCATGTACATAAAAGTAAGAAAACAAAATTGTTGATGCACAGTTTAACATTTAGATATACAAAAGAATTTATATTATATAAAGGTAAAAAGCCAAATCGCACTCGCCTAACCTGGGAGAGCTTACCCGTGATAGCTAATGAACCTAGAAAAGATGGGAATTCTTACCATTTTCGTCTTTCTTCCACCTCCAAAATGAGGAAAAGGAGAAAACTGTGCAAACTACATCACAAACACGATGCCAAAAAAGAGTAAAAGCAATCTTAATCGTGGTTTCCCTATTATTCTGCAAACATTCTTAAATAGAATCCTGGTTTTTACCCCCTTCTTTTATCCTCCCAACACAAGTGAAAAGAAGGGATAGAAGGGGCCGGCAGAAGGTGAATGTTATTATTTTGATGCAAATAAATAGATTCCAATGATAATTCCAAAAGACAGTCAAGAAACTAAATTTGCATCAACGAAATGTCCAATAACTCTAAGCAGAACCAAAGGCCTGTTTAATAATTATGGCACCAGACAAGCATTAACTCAAGGTAAAGCTAGTGTTTAGATTCTCCATAAAGTGGGATTATATCATACTACAACAATGGTTATCCTAAGCACCAAACTGCTGAGACTAAGAATGCTGAAGAAATTATGAGAGCCTGATTAGTCATCTAATAGAAAGAAAAACAAATCCCTTCGTACAAAGATTGGGATCTAGAAAAGAAATTCAAGTTGATAATTTTCCTAAAATCATCATAAATTGAACATCGAACCGCCTATTTGCACATTTTAATTAACAGACAAGTGCACTCTAAGAAGACACAACAGCCTGTTCAAATGACTGTCGAACCACACAAGCATTAATTGTAACCAAGATTAGTATGGAAGTTTATATCATACTGCAGTAATCATATGCCAAGCACCAAATTGCTAAGAATAAGAGCATGGAACAAGTCCAGAAATCTGATAAATAGGTCATCAGACCAAAAGAATGAAGGTCAATGCTATGAAGGAAAGACTAAGATCAGGAAGAAAAATGTAGCTTGATCATTTTCATGAAATCTATCATAAATTCAACACCTTAACTCCCCACATGCAAAGTTTAATAACCTCTTTGATGCATGAGCATCCTAGAACTTTGCTAAATTTTTATGTTGATATGTTCTCTCTTTGCCAGGAATTACGTTTTTATTTTTATTTGAATGGTCAGTGACTCAACATGAAACCTTTTAATGAATTTGAAGGACTAAGAGTAGATCAGGTTTATTTGTCACAAAGGGCCAGGATAACAAGCCCCTATAATCCTAGTATATATAGTCTTCTAGACTCATTATGCAGGCCCAATGCGTTTTAATCTGATTCATTAATAGTTCTACAACCCCAAACCTTATTGTTCTTTTTCTTGTTCCAACTCCAATTCTACAACAATTCAGCCTCTATTTTTTTCTGTTCTCTTTCTATTTCATTTTGAATCAAATTTCTTTTGGTGTTAAATTAGGAACTAAGGCTGGGACTAGAGCTGATACAGTACATAACAATCTAAACTCGAAGCTTATATGAAAGGTCGCTGAAAGAACAGACCATCTTATTAATATTTAGCTTCGAACAGAATATGCAAGGGAAATCATCTGAGAATAACTGATGAACAGACACAAACACACACACTTATGCACACATATATACATTTTTATAAAAATTTTTCGGTAAAAAGCTACTTGATGAAATTCTTTTCCAAGGTTTGACCAAAACGAGATAAAATGAAATTATAATTAACAGCTACTTGAATTATATAATATATTCTGACTATTTCTTTCTTTTATCACCAGTTCATCTTGATTTCCTCAAACAAACTTTCTTTTTTTGATAATTTTAGTCTCGCAGGAACGAGCAATGTGTCCATGCTGTAAACCAATCCTTTTACATAATAAATTAACAAATGATTTGAAGTTTAAATCTCTAATAAAATTGATACTAGGTCCAGATTTCACCAAAATTTTGATAGTAATACATAAAATTACTATATATTAATTTACATAACCAAAAAATTACCATTACCATATTTGACTTGAAAAAGTGTAACCCAAAGAATAGGGGAAAAAAGTGTGCCAGTATGAAATACTGAGTCTGCTCAACTCAAAAATTCTTCTACATGAATTTTATACACTCTTTTGCATCAGATATTACTATTGCTGTAGAAAGGAATAAAAACCAGACCGAAGTTACCTTGGAATAGACTTGAAGATAATGAAGTGAAAAGAAAGGATGAATCTTAGGACAGCAAAAGCACTTCTGCTTTATACTCCATCATAAGAGACCCACCATAAACTTTCATGCCATGTCCAAACTAGGAATCCCCGATACTAAATATTGGCTCAAAGTTCTGTTGCCTTTTTACCATGAAAGTAGGTGGGAAGTGCTGCAGACTACTCACTATTCCAAGCTGAATGGCCTTTGTTCTTGATTAGCTCATTAAAACAAAATGTTGGATATACGAAAGGTTATTATGAAGTTGAAACATTTAATAGAGCAGGGAAGACAGTGATGTCATGCATGCCCATTGACATACTATGAATTTGCACATTTTAAATGCCAGCTACCGTAATCATAACTCAGCAATGCAAACAATTCATGCCACTAATTCAACATGTTAATGTTCTCATTCCATCCATTCAAAAAGGAGAAATGATTTGAACCAAAAGCATTAATTCTGTCAGAAAACTATGTAATGCAAGGCAATCCTAATTACTATAGTCAAGAAAAACCATTGTCAAGAACAACAATCTATGTCTTTTCCCATTATACTCAGTTATATGGATCATATTAAACCACTGTGTCCTATTTAAGACTATATCTCAGTAAACCAAGTAAAAGGTGTGGTCCTATCAATGTTGTTCCTGTTAGTCTTCTACTCCCTCTCTTTGACATAGGTTTTAGGTATCATGCATTAACTCACATATTGTCACATGGGCAATTCATTATCGTTTTTATGTGTTCAAACACCATAATGGTATTAGAGTTTCTAATATGACAATGCCTTTGCATTATCATTAAGAGAGAGAGAGAGAGAAACAAAAGTATTCACTGCAAAGTAGCACAAAAGAGTTAAATTTGCACGTCACCTCTCACTCATAATTCCATAAGAGGAAAAGATTATAATTGCTAACCTTGTAAAAATTTTGATTGCAGCACCTATGCATCTTTTGACATGGATTGTTATAAGTTTATCATTGAAAATCTGCAATCAGCATACAAAAGAAAATGATTGAAATCAAAACAAGCATCCCCAACTATCGAGTTGTACAGGTACATCAACCCCACCATCTCTGCCATCAAGAACATTAGCCACTCATCCAGAATTAATGGCATACTCATTACAGAGCGAAAGAAAACAGCCTTGAAAAAAAACATATCATACAGGAAGATATAAAAGCCCATAAACAAGGAAAAGTAGGCACTCGTTACACTCGAAACCTGAGTTCTTTGGTAGGTTAAATTTCGTTTAAGCACAAAAAAAATTGTTTCTAAAAGAATTAGTATGGAATCAACTTGGAAACGAATCAAGCACTCCGGGTGAACTCTCTCACATTTCACTTGCAAAGCTGCATTAAACTGAAGCCAAGGTAAGGCATCATATTGATCATCATCATACCAACATAACGGTTGATTCTAACAATACCAGGTTAACTCCCCCATGTTTCATTTACAAAACTGTATCAAACTTAGGTCAAGCCAGCAATGCAGAAGTAAGCCTGGTTACCCATCTAAACAGTAATTGAAACTCTTAACTGGGGATAATCCGGTTGCTCACATAGAAGAATAAAAATTGCTATCATCCTGTCATTACCAAAAATGTTGTCCAAGTTTCTTTCTACCCTGTGGAAGAAAAATAATACTCTTCAACTTTTTTACAAAAGGGCAACTAATAAAATACATCTCCTAACAAAAACAATTTCTATTTTAGGAGAATTTAATAAGACCTGGGATCTTGGCTAGCCAGCTCAAATAATTGAAAGTAGGTGTAACCAAACACCCTAGAAGTCCGAAATAGGAGGGGTTGTAAGTAGAATGGACACTCAAAGCTGCGAATGTTTGTGTAGAGACAGAGAGGGAAGCAGTATAACTTAATAACTAAGAGGCATACCTTTTTTGTGTCATCTATTGACCGGTTTTCCCTGATGATTTTTTTACGGTTCATTATAAGAATAGCAGCCACACAAAAGACAGGCAAATCATCATCTCCGTTGCTAGTTGGTGAGACAACACTGCATATGTGGAGGTGATCATTTCTAGGCCAAAAATTCTGTGTCAAACAACAAAAGTGATAAGTTGATGCCCCTTTAATTCCTTCATTCTCAGACAATGAATGTTTCAATTGTAGGCCACCCTTTAAACCAACATTTCCATTTTCATGATTTTCTTCTCTAATTTCTGCCCCAAAATCCCAAGGAAGTTGTATAATTAATGCTTCTAGACAGATCTCCTATAAATTGCAGGTGACAGATTCATCAAAATCAGCTGCCCACATCATCTACATTGAGGTTGATATCGTTAGTGCCAATCTCAAACAGAAAAAAAAAGGGAAAAAATTGAAAGAATAAGTAAAGTAAATACAATTATTGTCACGGGCTCCGACCTTAGACTCAGAATCCGTGCGACCTTAGACTTAGAATTACCTTCTTCTAGCCTAAATCAGCCTAAAACACAAGCGTGCGCGCAAGTTTGAGAGAGAAATAGGAAAACAAGATAGCTTGCTGGAATATGCTTTGTATTCACTGAAACAGAAGTGTATGATGGTGTACAAATGAGGGTGGAGCAGCCCTTTATTTATAGTTGAGGCTCCCAGCTACACTTATGGCTAAATCCCTAGTATCAAGGCTAAAATCAAGGAATTACAAAGATTACAATCAATCAGGATTCTATCTCCTGATTCTAAGGGTCAACTAAATCTGATAGAAGGCTCTTGCTGATCCTGAGGGCTTCTAGAAGAGTCAAGCAGGCAGTACCATGCAGAGGACGTAATGAGGGCGTTGCGAAATCAGGTGGGGGAGAATGTCACGCCTTGGGTGGGTGCGCCAGGCACATCAGGTGCACCAACATGCACACCCGAGGTTGAAGCCCACACACCAAGCGCACTGGCGGGAGTTTGCGGACAAGGCCTTGAAGGGAAGGCCAGAACACCCGCACAGCCTGCAAGCCAGCCCGCAACCGACGGATTTTGACTCGGCCCGACCCGATGGGGTCGATTTCTTTTTTTTTTTTGAAAATCGGGTTCGGGTTTTAGACAAACCAGACCCGACCCGATATTATATAAAAAATTATTTTTTAATTATTTTTAAACTTTTTATTTATATATTTATATATTTATATTTAAAAAATAATATTTTATTAATTTCTGTCCGGATCAGGTACGGTCTATACAAATGTCGGGTCCGGTTCGGGTATAAAAAAATAAAAAAAAATTCAGGTCAAGTATGGGTTTTATGGTTATAAAATCGAGTCGGGTTTGAGGAAAGCAAAAACCCATCCCGACCTGACCCGTTGCCAACCTTACAGCCTGCACAGCCAAGGCCTGGCCTGCACGATGCCCACACCACCTGTAGAAGGGCCTAAGAAGGAAGATGCACAAGGGGATCTTCTAGAAGCCTTCCGGATCAGCAGGAGCCTTTTAGCAGATTTAGTTGACCCTTAGAATCAGGAGATAAAATCCTGATTGATTGTAATCCTTGTAATTCCTTGATTTTAGCCTTGATACTAAGGATTTAGCCATAAGTGTAGCTGGGAGCCTCAACTATAAATAGAAAAGTAAATACAATTCATCCTTTTTATGAGAAGTTCTTGAGGTCTTTCCAAATTTCTTATCTAAACATCCCCAATAGGCTAAAACTCCATTTTAAGAAACCATGCCCATTAGCTGCACCTCATACATTGAAAAACTTGAACTTGACACTAAAATAAGGTGGAGCAAGTCAAGATTTTGAGATTCAATTAAAATGCAAACTGATAATAACTAGTATTATTCCCTATATAAATAGCTTCATAACGATTTCTGTCACTTGACAGAGCAAAGGGAAATCTGTTATTTAAATAAACTCTAAGGGCCTATTCATTTAACTTTATACTTTAAAAGAACCCTCATGGATGCAGCACTCAAAGTTGCCAGTTGGAAATAATACAGGGTTTAAATTCCTGCAAATAGATTTCTGGACCTGCATCTATAAAAACCATCAGTACCCTAAGTTGGAGTTATATGGGGTAAGACAACCATGACGGATCACAACATGCAGAGGCCGTGAAAAAGGCAAGGCTCAAAAGAAAAACAAAGACAAAGAAGAAAAGGATAAAAACTCCATAAATATGGGGGCCCAATCAAGTATGCAATAAAGAAGATGCTAGCAACATGGAATGCTCTAAATAGGCATCAAAATATTTGGCTTTATGCTCAATCTGGTGACTATTATGGCAGTTCAAATTTTAACACAATGCTTACTTCATTGTTTCCTAGATATATCAAAATAGAGTAGTACCATAGATTGCAACAGCTTGACAGCGTTAAAAGAGACTAAAGGCACAGACCTCCCACCTAAGAAGAACCTTATTGAATGATAACTCTAGGCGAAATAGAACTAGTAGCATTGGAAATGCAAAATGAAGGCTTTCAGCACCTATATTTGATAAATGTGAAAAAATTTCCCTGTCTGTGCGTTCCAAAATATGCCACAATGCTTGCAGCTGCTTCATCACTCCAGTTGGCCCCTTCATCAGAAAATTTTCAAGCTGGAGGCATGTGGAAAAGCAGAAGTAAGTGGAAAAAACATAAATGACCAAGATCAACATATTCACCAAGTTGAAAATACCATTCTCCTAATAAGCATCTCAAAGCACCAAAATAAATCTGCATTATCCTCAATGAGAACAATAAAAAGAGACAGCAGGTCTCATACCTACAATCAAAATCCACCAAAATAAAGCTTAGTATTAGACATTTAAGACTCAAAACTTGAAGTTGAAACTTTCAAAGCTTTGCACCAGATAAATAGCAATTCAATAAGAGGAAGGTTCAGCAAAACGTGTTATGAGTAGAGGGCTAAAACCTTGACAATAACCAGTTGCAGGACCAGCCCATGCATAAACAGCAAGAATGTCGGACATTCTAGCCAAGTTTCTTGTATCCTCATAGAACTCAAGATGACTCACAATTCTTACCACATCAACAACTGAGAAAGGAAGAATCCTGTCAGCTGTGAAGAATAATTAATAAACAGTATTTACTTATCTAATGCAATATAAAAGGGAAAATGTTTTCCGCTGCAAATAACACAAGGTAAAAAAGTTACCTATTGGGTGTAGAGTCTAAAGCCATTCAGATACTCTCTCATCTGGGGCAGCCCCTTCTTGAGATCTGGATGCATTTACCAATGGTATTTCTGAAACATCAGATATTCTTAATTTGTTCACTGTTTTTGTTTTATAACTTACATTCTTGGATCTAAGGATTGGCACGTACACGTCAAGGTGGACCAATTCAATTTCATAGTTATAATGGCATGAGATATTTTTAGATAGTGAGGGTGAAACACTTGATTCCATGATTAAATCAGCATTGTTATTGATTTGAAAACTACACATATTGTCATCCTCAAATATCAATTTATATTGTGCAGAATACTCTTCCTTACTTGCATCAAATTCTTTCTCATCTTCACTCTTCTCAAACAAATCTGTTACTGGTAAAGGAAGAAAATCAAAATCAAATTCAGTTATGAATTTTGACCTAATATAGTTTTCCCTTATTTTTGAGGAACAGTGGCCACACAGACCGAAATTTAATAAAAAGCAAGAGTCAGATGCAGCAGTGTCAGCGTTTCCCCTCCAACCGATAAGGTTAGCACAATCACTACAACTCTCTCTTTGGTTGGCATATGACTTATCAGTACAGTTATCACCCAAATCATAATATTTCTCTCTTCGATCAGTATCATCAGAGGAAGCTTGCCTAGATTCAACTTTTGCTTCCCTTTTCGCCCCATCTTTGGAGGATGTCCTCGTATCCGAAACTTTTGAACTCACAATATAGGCAAGTGAACCAGTTCCTACGCTTGAATGCATTGTCTGGCATTGCTCTAAGAGGTCCTTGTAACGTTTCCTGCGTGCATTTTCCATAAAGCTGTCAAATATTCAAAAATAGCAAAACAGAGCCTTGATCTTAACAAAGGATAGTGGTGTGCATAACATTCCCAGAAAATTTTCTAAACAATTTTTAACTATTACAATAAACAAGTCATTAACTCTGGATGCATAAACGAGCATGAATCTCTCTGCTCGTGTTGAATCAAGAGAGATCCTCTCCCCAAAAAGAAAAAAAAGATTCTTTAAATAAAGCTAATGTACATCATTTTCATAACAAAATCATATAACTAAAAGTTATAATCAAACCCGCATATAGGTCCTAAACTTATGTTGAATATAAAGAGTTTTAAAGTAAATTACAGAAGCATGGTCTTAATGGAATTCTATCCAAGCAAAAGGGACCTAATTTGGTCACTATTTGTTAATTTTCTTCCTCCTTGCTGCATTCTCAATTCTTTGCATTTTGAGCTCTTTTCTCAGCACTTAACACCACAGTATGTTTCTCCATGTAAAGCTATTGGTATTTGAAGCCAGTTGTAGCTTGCAATGCCAATGAAGTGGATAATGATAAAGTAGAAATTTCATTATCCTTAAATAATACAAGCTAATGTTGGTAATCTTTCCATAAAGAACCTGTAAAAAGGTATTCTAGTTGGTATAAAGCAAACCATCAAAAAAATAAGACTTTTCTAAAAAAAAATAACACATTTTTCAATCATTTGCTAAGCAATAAGGAAAACAATGCCAAACAAAAAGATGTGTATCATGGATAGCTATTTCCTGTATATGAGTAAGATCATATTTGTCTATCTGTTGACAATAAAAAGTGGAGAAATAATGGACAATGCAGATAATTATTGAAAAAAAAAATTGATTATCAAAAGCTAACCATGATTGAAAATGAAGTACGGTTACAGAAGAATTTTAACTAAAAAAGGGTATTCAATCGGTTTGACGTACAAGCAGATCAGCCTAAAAATAGGCACTTACAAGGAAAAAAAAAATTAGTATAATTTGAAATGGAAAAGTGAAGGACTAGACCTCCGAGCTATCCTTAATTGCCTTCAGTAGTCTGTAGTGCTTCCCAATTCATAGTAATTTAGGAGAAATTCCCAAACTTCTGGTCTTACAGATGGATCAACCCCATAACATCAATGAGATAAATTGCTGTTATAGTTTTGCACCATCCGGAGAAAATGTGTGTACATACAAATTTGGCAAGGGAAGGGGGAGATAGAAAGCATAAGCAAATACAATAATGACAATATCTGAAAAATAACAGCACAACACCTAAAGGTCTTAAAGTTATTCAAGGTTAAGAGGTACTAAATGGAACAAAACAAAATGATAGAAGTTGCTACTTTGTATTTTCTCCTCTTATTTTTCATGCATCCAAGCTGTGCATTGACACCAATTTTCACCTTCCACCCCTTAATTATGAGCTGAGATGTACAGAAAATAATATGAATACAAGCAAAACAAGATGAGAAGTGTCATTAAGCCTAGAAGTTGCAACAGGTTGGAAACCATGCAATTTCTTGAAGCCGAACCCAAATGTGTTTACAAATTTAAGTACTTGACCATGTCCAAAACTGCAAATCCAAATAAGCAATATGTGTTCCACAACCAAGCCATCCAAGAATTAGAGATGAAACGGGTTAAAGCACGTATCCAACCAAACAAAAAATTAATTCCCAACATATTAAGGCTCTCTACATTTTGGCATTCAAAAATTAGAAAAATTCATGAAATTAGTGACATGATAATAATTATGCATACAACTTACCATACACAACATTGAAATACATAAAAGAAATTAAAGAAAATTTGATTATCATATAAGGTAGTAAATGACACTATGACAGGTCCTATTAGAGCTGGGACAAGTTGGTACCCTCTAAACCTATCCCATTTCCATCCATGGTAAGATCCTGTTTAAATGAATAATGACATATAGTTTAGAAAGGCATGAAAGATAGATATTTCCATAGGTTATGGGTAAAGTAAAATAACCAAATAAGAATTAGCATTTAAGAATGTAATTAATGTTCAGACATGCCAACCTCCCTTATAATTAATGTTTTGTTGCATTTGATTTTCGGGATATATGCCTTCCCTCACAATTCAAACTTGTCCCTTATAAACTAACAATTCAACTATTAAAGGGTTAGGAATTCAACAAAGTCTCCGATCACTAATTATGTATTTCACATTTGCTGAATGCCTTACACTACTGAAACAAAAAATGAAACCAATTAAAATTTTCATTTTTGTAATGATATCCTTTCCCATTTCCAAATAAAACCCTAGCTCTTGCCCTAGGGATCTCATTTGACTCAAATGTTAGCAACTAAAGACCTTATAAAGTTAAAAAAAAGGTTCCATTCAATAAAAAACTATACAATACAAAGGAATTAAATTTCGATTCAATAAGAAACTAAATCATTTGATTCTCATTTAACTCGTAGAATTATATTAAGAATGATAAGGGAATAATCGTACAGCTAAAAACAACCTTGAAGGGAGACTGGAAAAGGCAAGGATCTCCAATGTCGCAAACAATAGAACCAAATCTTGACTAAGAATGCTGAAGAAATTATGAGAGCCTGATTAGTCGTCTAATAGAAAGAAAAACAAATCCCTTCGTACAAAGATTGGGATCTGGAAAAGAAATTCAAGTTGATAATTTTCCTAAAATCATCATAAATTGAACATCGAACCGCCTATTTGCACATTTTAATTAACAGACAAGTGCACTCTAAGAAGACACAACAGCCTGTTCAAATGACTGTCGAACCACACAAGCATTAATTGTAACCAAGATTAGTATGGAAGTTTATATCATACTGCAGTAATCATATGCCAAGCACCAACTTGCTAAGAATAAGAGCATGGAACAAGTCCAGAAATCTGATAAATAGGTCATCAGACCAAAAGAATGAAGGTCAATGCTATGCAGGAAAGACTAAGATCAGGAAGAAAAATGTAGCTTGATCATTTTCATGAAATCTATCATAAATTCAACACCTTAACTCCCCACATGCAAAGTTTAATAACCTCTTTGATGCATGAGCATCCTAGAACTTTGCTAAATTTTTATGTTGATATGTTCTCTCTTTGCCAGGAATTACGTTTTTATTTTTATTTGAATGGTCAGGGACTCATCATGAAACCTTTTAATGAATTTGAAGGACTAAGAGTAGATCAGGTTTATTTGTCACAAAGGGCCAGGATAACAAGCTCCTATAATCCTAGTATATATAGTCTTCTAGACTCGTTATGCAGGGCCAATGCGTTTTATTCTGATTCATTAGTAGTTCTACAACCCCAAACCTTATTGTTCTTTTTCTTGTTCCAACTCCAATTCTATAACAATTCAGCCTCTATTGTTTTCTGTTCTCTTTCTATTTCATTTTGAATCAAATTTTTTTTGGTGTTAAATTAGGAACTAAGGCTGGGACTAGAGCTGATGCAGTACATAACAATATAAACTCGAAGCTTATATGAAAGGTTGCTGAAAGAACAGACCATCTTATTAATATTTAGCTTCGAACAGAATATGCAAGGGAAATCATCTGAGAATAACTGATGAACAGACACAAACACACACACACACTTATGCACACATATATACATTTTTATAAAAATTTTTCGGTAAAAAGCTACTTGATGAAATTCTTTTCCAAGGTTTGACCAAAACGAGATAAAATGAAATTATAATTAACAGCTACTTGAATTATATAATTTATTCTGACTATTTCTTTCTTTTATCACCAGCTTATCTTGACTTCCTCAAACAAACTTTCTTTTTTTGATAATTTTAGTCTCGCAGGAATGAGCAATGTGTCCATGCTGTAAACCAATCCTTTTACATAATAAATTAACAAATGATTTGAAGTTTAAATCTCTAATAAAATTGATGCTAGGTCCAGATTTCACCAAAATTATGATAGTAATACATAAAATTACTATATATTAATTTACATAACCAAAAAATTACCATTACCATATTTGACTTGAAAAAGTGTAACCCAAAGAATATGGGAAAAAAGTGTGCCAGTATGAAACACTGAGTCTGCTCAACTCAAAAAGTCTTCTGCATGAATTTTATACACTCTTTTGCATCAGATATTACTATTGCTGTAGAAAGGAATAAAAACCAGACTGAAGTTACCTTGGAATAGACTTGAAGATAATGAAATGAAAAAAAGGGATGAATCTTAGGACAGCAAAAGCACTTCTGCTTTATACTCCATCATAAGAGACCCACCATAAACTTTCATGCCATGTCCAAACTAGCAATCCCCGATACTAAATATTGGCTCAAAGTTCTGTTGCCTTTTTACCATGAAAGTAGGTGGGAAGTGCCGCAGACTACTCACTATTCCGAGCTGAATGGCTTTTGTTCTTGATTAGCTCATTAAAACAAAATGTTGGATATACTAAAGGTTATTATGAAGTTGAAACATTTAATAGAGCAGGGAAGACAGTGATGTCATGCATGCCCATTGACATACTATGAATTTGCACATTTTAAATGCCAGCTACCGTAATCATAACTCAGCAATGTAGACAATTCATGCCACTAATTCAACATGTTCATGTTCTCATTCCATCCATTCAAAAAGGAGAAATGATTTGAACCAAAAGCATTAATTCTGTCAGAAAACTATGTAATGCAAGGCAATCCTAATTACTATAGTCAAGAAAAACCATTGTCAAGAACAACAATATATGTCTTTTCCCATTATAGTCAGTTATATGGTTCATATTAAACCACTGTGTCCTATTTAAGACTATATCTCAGTAAACCAAGTAAAAGGTGTGGTCCTATCAATGTTGTTCCTTTTAGTCTTCTACTCCCTCTCTTTGACATAGGTTTTAGGTATCATGCATTAACTCACATATTGTCACATGGGCAATTCAGTATCGTTGTTATATTTTCAAACACCATAATGGTATTAGAGTTTCTAATATGCCAATGCCTTTGCATTGTCATTAAGAGAGAGAGAGAGAGAGAGAGAGAGAGAAACAAAAGTATTCACTGCAAAGTAGCACAAAAGAGTTAAATTTGCACGTCACCTCTCACTCATAATTCCATAAGAGGAAAAGATTATAATTACTAACCTTGTAAAAATTTTGATTGCAGCACCTATGCATCTTTTGACATGGATTGTTATAAGTTTATCATTGAAAATCTGCAATCAGTATACAAAAGAAAATGATTGAAATCAAAACAAGCATCCCCAACTATCGAGTTGTACAGGTACATCAACCCCACCATCTTTGCCATCAAGAACATTACCCACTCATCCAGAATTAGTGGCATACTCATTACAGAGCGAAAGAAAACAGCCTTGAAAAAAAACATATCATACAGGGAGATATAAAAAGCCCATAAACAAGGAAAAGTAGGCACTCGCTACACTCGAAACCTGAGTTCTTGGGTAGGTTAAATTTCGTTTAAGCACAAAAAAAAATTGTTTCTAAAAAAATTACTATGGAATCAACTTGGAAACGAATCAAGCACTCCGGGTGAGCTCTCTCACATTTCACTTGCAAAGCTGCATTAAACTGAAGCCAAGGTAAGGCATCATATTGATCATCATCATACCAACATAACGGTTGATTCTAACAATACCAGGTTAACTCCCCCATGTTTCATTTACAAAACTGTATCAAACTTAGGTCAAGCCAGCAATGCAGAAGTAAGCCTGGTTACCCATCTAAACAGTAATTGAAACTCTTAACTGGGGATAATCCAGTTGCTCACATAGAAGAATAAAAATTGCTATCATCCTGTCATTACCAAAAATGTTGTCCAAGTTTCTTTCTACCCTGTGGAAGAAAAATAATACTCTTCAACTTTTTTACAAAAGGGCAAACTAATAAAATACATCTCCTAACAAAAACAATTTCTATTTTAGGAGAATTTAATAAGACCTGGGATCTTGGCTAGCCAGCTCAAATAATTGAAAGTAGGTGTAACCAAACACCCTAGAAGTCCGAAATAGGAGGGGTTGTAAGTAGAATGGACACTCAAAGCTGCGAATGTTTGTGTAGAGACAGAGAGGGAAGCAGTATAACTTAATAACTAAGAGGCATACCTTTTTTGTGTCATCTATTGACCGATTTTCCCTGATGATTTTTTTACGGTTCATTATAAGAATAGCAGCCACACAAAAGACAGGCAAATCATCATCTCCGTTGCTAGTTGGTGAGACAACACTGCATATGTGGAGGTGATCATTTTTAGGCCAAAAATTCTGTGTCAAACAACAAAAGTGATAAGTTGATGCCCCTTTAATTCCTTCATTCTCAGACAATGAATGTTTCAATTATAGGCCACCCTTTAAACCAACATTTCCATTTTCATGATTTTCTTCTCTAATTTCTGCCCCAAAATCCCAAGGAAGTTGTATAATTAATGCTTCTAGACAGATCTCCTATAAATTACGGGTGACAGATTCATCAAAATCAGCTGCCCACATCATCTACATTGAGGTTGATATCGTTAGTGCCAATCTCAAACAAAAAAAAAAGGAAAAAAATTGAAAGAATAAGTAAAGTAAATACAATTATTGTCATGGGCTCCGAACTTAGACTCAGAATCCGTGCGGACTTAGACTTGGAATCACCTCCTTCTAGCCTAAGTCAACCTAAAACACAAGCGTGCGAGCATTAGAACAAAAAGAAAGGCAGAATACGCAAGTTTGAGAGAAACAGGAAAACAAGATAGCTCGCTGGAATATGCTTTGTATTCACTGAAACAGAAGTGTATGATGGTGTACAAATGAGGGTGGAGCAGCCCTTTATTTATAGTTGAGGCTCCCAGCTACACTAATGGCTAAATCCCTAGTATCAAGGCTAAAATCAAAGAATTACAAAGATTACAATCAATCAAGATTCTATCTCCTGATTTTAAGGGTCAACCAAATCTGCCAGAAGGCTCTTGTTGATCTTGAGGGCTTCTAGATGAGGCAAGCAGGCAGTACCATGCAGAGGATGCAACGAGGGCGTTGCGAAATCAGGTGGGGGAGAATGTCACGCACCAGGCACATCAGGCGCACCAGTGCGCACACCCGAGGTTGAAGCCCGCACACTAGGCGCATTGGCGGGAGTTTGCAGGCAAGGCCTTGAAGGGAAGGCCAGAACACCCGCACAGCCTGTAGGCCAGCGCGCAACCGACGGATTTCGACCTGGCCCGACCTGATAGGGTCGATTTTTTTTTTTTTTGAAAATCGGGATTCGGGTCAAGTTCGGGTTTTAGACAAACCAGACCAGACCCGATATTATATAAAAAATTATTTTTTAATTATTTTTAATTTTTAATTTATATATATTTATATTTAAAAAATAATATTTTATTAATTTCGGGTCGGGTATGGGTTTTATGGTTATAAAATCGGGTCGAGTTTAAGGCGAGCAAAAACACACCCCAATCGGACCCGTTGCCAACCCTACAGCCCGCACAGCCAAGGCCTGGCCTGCATGACGCCCCCACCACCTCCAGAAGGGCCCAAGAGGGGAGATGCACAAGGGGATCTTCTAGAAGCCTTCAGGATCAGCAGGAGCCTTCTGACAGATTTGGTTGACCCTTATTGATTGTAATCTTTGTAATTCCTTGATTTTAGCCTCGATACTAGGGATTTACCCATAAGTGTAGCTGGGAGCCTCAACTATAAATAGAAAAGTAAATACAATTCATCCTTTTTATGAGAAGTTCTTGAGGTCTTTCCAAATTTCTTATCTAAACATCCTCAATAGGCTAAAACTCCATTTTAAGAAACCATGCCCATTAGCTGCACCTCATACATTGAAAAACTTGAACTTGACACTAAAATAAGGTGGAGCAAGTTAAGATTTTGAGATTCAATTAAAATGCAAACTGATAATAACTAGTATTATTCCCTATATAAATAGCTTCATAATGATTTCCGTCACTTGACAAAGCAAAGGGAAATCTGTTATAGGAACTTTAAATAAACTCTAAGGGGGCCTATTCATTTAACTTTATACTTTAAAAGAACCCTCATGGATGTAGCACTCAAAGTTGCCAATTGGAAATAATACAAGGTTTAAATTCCTGCAAATAGATTTCTGGACCTGTATCTATAAAAACCATCAGTACCCTAAGTTGGAGTTATATAGGGTAAGACAACCATGACTGATCACAACATGCGGAGGCCGTGAAAAAGGCGAGGCTCAAAAGAAAAACAAAGACAAAGAAGAAAAGGATAAAAACACCATAAATATGGGGGCCCAATCAAGTATGCAATAAAGAAGATGCTAGCAACATGGAATGCTCTAAATAGGCATCAAAATATTTGGTTTTATGCTCAATCTAGTGACTATTATGGCAGTTTAAATTTTAACACAATGCTTACTTCATTGTTTCCTAGATATATCAAAATAGAGTAGTACCATAGATTGCAACAGCCTAACAGCGTTAAATGAGACTAAAGGCACAGGCCTCCCACATAAGAAGAACCTTATTGAATGATAACTCTAGGCGAAATAGAACCAGTAGCATTGGAAATGCAAAATGAAGGCTTTCAGCACCTATATTTGATAAATGTGAAAAAATTTCCCTGTCTGTGCGTTCCAAAATATGCCATAATGCTTGCAGCTGCTTCATCACTCCAGTTGGCCCCTTTATCAGAAAATTTTCAAGCTGGAGGCATGTGGAAAAGCAGAAGTAAGTGGAAAGAACATAAATGACCAAGATCAACATATTCACCAAGTTGAAAATACCATTCTCCTAATAAGCATCTCAAAGCACCAAAATAAATCTGCATTATCCTCAAAGAGAACAATAAAAAGAGACAGCAGGTCTTACACCTACAATCAAAATCCAACCAAAATAGTTAGTATTAGACATTTAAGACTCAAAACTTTAAGTTGAAACTTTCAAAGTTTTGCACCAGATAAATAGCAATTCAACAAGAGAAAGGTTCAACAAAACGTGTTATGAGTAGAGGGCTAAAACCTTGACAATAACCAGTTGCAGGATCAACCAATGCATAAACAGTAAGAATATCAGACATTCTAGCTAAGTTTCTTGTATCCTCATAGAACTCAAGATGACTCACCATTCTCACCACATCAATAACTGAGAAAGGAAGAATCCTGTCAGCTATGAAGAATAACTAATAAACAGTATTTACTTATCTAATGCAATATAAAAGGGAAAATGTTTTTCGCTGCAAATAACACAAGGTAAAAAAGTTACCTACTGGGTGCAGAGTCCAAAGCCATTCAGATACTCTTTCATCAGGGGCAGCCCCTTCTTGAGAACTGGATGCATTTACCAATGGTATTTCTGAAACATCAGATATTCTTAATTTGTTCACTGTTTTTATTTTATAACTTACATTCTTGTATCTAAGGATTGGCACATACACATCAAGATGGACCAATTCAATTTCATAGTTATAATGGCATGAGATATTTTTAGATAGTGAGGGTGAAACACTTGATTCCATGATTAAATCAGCATTGTTATTGATTTGAAAACTACACATATTGTCATCCTCAAATATCAATTTATATTGTGAAGAATACTCTTCCTTACTTGCGTCAGATTCTTTCTCATCTTCACTCTTCTCAAACAAATTTGTTACTAGTAAAGGAGGAAAATCAAAATCAAATTCAGTTATGAATTCTGACCTAATATAGTTTTCCCCTATTTTTGAGGAACAGTGGCCACACAGACCAGAAGTTAATAAAAAGCAAGAGTCAGATGCAGCAGTGTCAGCGTTTCCCCTCCAACTGATAAGGTTAGCACAATCACTACAACTCTCTCTTTGGTCGGCATATGACTTATCAGTACAGTTATCACCCAAATCATAATATTTCTCTCTTCAATCAGTATCATCAGAGGAAGCTTGCCTAGATTCAACTTTTGCTTCCCTTTTCACCCCATCTTTGGAGGATGTCCTCGTATCCGAAACTTTTAAACTCGCAATATAGGCAAGTGAACCAGTTCCTACGCTTGAATGCATTGTCTGGCATTGCTTTAAGAGGTCCTTGTAACGTTTCCTGCATGCATTTTCCATAAAGCTGTTAAATATTCAAAAATAGCAAAACAGAGCCTTGATCTTAACAAAGGATAGTGGTGTGCACAACATTCCCAGAAAATTTTCTAAACAATTTTTAACTATTACAATAAACAAGTCATTAACTCTGGATGCATAAACGAGCATGAATCTCTCTGCCCGTGCTGAATCAAGAGAGATCCTTTCCTAAAAAAAAAAATTCTTAAATAAAGCTAATGTACATCATTTTCATAACAAAATCATATAACTAAAAGTTATAATCAAACCCGCATATAGGTCCTAAACTTGTGTTGAATATAAAGAATTTTAAAGTAAATCACAGAAGCATGGTCTTAATGGAATTCTATCCAAGCAAAAGGGACCTAATTTGGTCACTATTTGTTAATTTTCTTCCTCGCTACATTCTCAAATCTTTGCATTTTGAGCTCTTTTCTCAGCACTTAACACCATCATATGTTTCTCCATGTAAAGCTATTGGTATTTGAAGCCAGTTGTAGCTTGCAATGCCAATGAAGTGGATAATGATAAAGTAGAAATTTCATTATCCGTAAATAATACAAGCTAATGTTGGTAATCTTTCCATAAAGAACCTGTAAAAAGGTATTCTAGTTGGTATAAAGCAAACCATCAAAAAAATAAGACTTTTCTAAAAAAAAATAACATTTTTCAATCATTTGCTAACCAATAAGGAAAACAATGCCAAACAAAAAGATGTGTATCATGGATAGCTATTTTCTGTATATGAGTAAGATCATATTTGTCTATCTGTTGACAATAAAAAGTGGAGAAATAATGGACAATGCAGATAATTATTGAAAAAAAAATTGATTATCAAAAGCTAACCATGATTGAAAATGAAGTATCATTACAGAAGAATTTTAACTAAAAAAAGGTATTTAATCGGTTTGACATATAAGCAGATCAGCCTAAAAATAGGCACTTACAAGGAAAAAAGAATATTAGTATAATTTGAAATGGAAAAGTGAAGGACTAGACCTCCGAGCTGTCCTTAATTGCCTTCAGTAGTCTGTAGTGCTTCCCAATTCATAGCAACCTAGGAGAAATTCCCAAACTTCTGGTCTTATAGATGGATCAACCCCATAACATCAATGAGATAAATTGCTGTTATAGTTTTGCACCATCTGGAGAAAATGTCAGTGTGTACATACAAATTTGGCAAGGGAAGGGGGAGACAGAAAGCATAAGCAAATACAATAATGACAATATCTGAAAAACAACAGCACAACACCTAAAGGTCTTAAAGTTATTCAAGGTTAAGAGGTACTAAATGGAACAAAACAAAATGATAGAAGTTGCTACTTTGTATTTTCTCCTCTTATTTTTCATGCATCCATGCTGTGCATTGACACCAACTTTCACCTTCCACCCCTTAATTATGAGCTGAGATGTACAGAAAATAATATGAATACAAACAGAACAAGATGAGAAGTGTCATTAAGCCTAGAGATCACAACAGTTTGGAAACCATGCAATTTCTTGAAGCCGAACCCAAATGTGTTTACAAATTTAAGTACTTGACCATGTCCAAAACTGCAAATCCAAATAAGCAATACGTGTTCCACAACCAAGCCATCCAAGAATTAGAGATGAAACGGGTTAAAGCACGTATCCAACCAAACAAAAAATTAATTCCCAACATATTAAGGCTCTCTACATTTTGGCATTCAAAAATTAGAAAAATTCATGAAATTAGTGACATGATAATAATTATGCATACAACTTACCATACACAACATTGAAATACATAAAAGAAATTAAAGAAAATTTGATTATCAGATAAGGTAGTAAATGACACTATGACAGGTCTTATTAGAGTTGGGACAAGTTGGTACCCTCTAAACCTATCCCATTTCCATCCATGGTAAGATCCTGTTTAAATGAATCATGACATATAGTTTAGAAAGGCATGAAAGATAGATATTTCCATAGGTTATGGGTAAAGTAAAATAACCAAATAAGAATTAGCATTTAAGAATGTAATTAATGTTCAGACATGCCAACCTCCCTTATAATTAATGTTTTGTTGCATTTGATTTTCGGGATATATGCCTTCCCTCACAATTCAAACTTGTCCCTTATAAACTAACAATTCAACTATTAAAGGGTTAGGAATTCAACAAAGTCTCCGATCACTAATTATTTATTTCACATTTGCTGAATGCCTTACACTACTGAAACAAAAAATGAAACCAATTAAAATTTTCACTTTTGTAATGATATCCTTTCCCATTTCCAAATAAAACCCTAGCTCTTGCCCTAGGGATCTCATTTGACTCAAATGTTAGCAACTGAAGACCTTATAAAGTTAAAAAAAAAGGTTCCATTCAATAAAAAACCTATACAATACAAAGGAATTAAATTTCGATTCAATAAGAAACTAAATCGTTTGATTCTCATTTAACTCGTAGAATTATATTAAGAATGATAAGGGAATAATCGTACAGCTAAAAACAACCTTGAAGGGAGACTGGAAAAGGCAAGGATCTCCAATGTCGCAAACAATAGAACCAACTCTTTGAATATTGACGGTTCTGGCAGTAGCGGCGGTGGCAGCTTTTCCACAACTCCATTGCTTTTCCTTTTCAGCACAACACATTACACTTGGAACAATGCCAACCTCCTCCGCCTCCTGTTTGTCACCATTCACTCCCTCTTTCTTTATTAGTAATTTCCAAACAATGACGATAATTTCACGTCAAAATCATATATAAAACTTGGGTTTGATTAGTCTTTCAATTGATTGATTGGGATCGTTGTTTGGTTGCTCTAATCAAAGACATTTATAATTCAATGTAAAGATTTGAGGAAACAGAGAAGAAAAGAAAGAGATCTGCCAAAGAATAGGAGGAGTTTCTCCTCCGTTGCCATTTTTTAAAAACACAAGACCGTTCCTGCTCTTTTTTTAATTTATTTATTTCTCTTGATTTTTCTCCTTTTTTTTTTTTTTTTTTGGCTATTTCCTCAATTTTGCTTTCTTTCTTTCAAGTTTATATTCTTTCTTTACTGGTTTTTTTGTTTTAATATTATCTTTGGTAATAATCATTAGATTTTTAATAAAATCTCTTTATAAAAATATTTTAATAAAATTATGTCGTAAGTTATGGAAATTATAATAATAATTAATGTGAGTTAGATTTTTTTGGTACATTTATTATTTTTTACTAAAACAATCTTGCATGGTGTTGCCTGTTTATTTTTTTAAATTAATACAAATAACTTTTTATTTTTTTATATTTTATATAAATTTTAATAATGTTGATATTCATTTTAACAATATTTTAAAAAATAAAATTATTATCATAAATATAATATTAATTGATTAACAAACAACTCAGGTGTTACTTTATATTTGAATTAATTTTAATAAAAATCAAATTATTTTTAATATTTTTAACTTTGAAATTAATATATTAACTAATACTCTTTCTTTAACTAACTAATAATATGATAAAGATATAACTTACAATTTAAAAATATATCATAAAATTATATCTTTTTAAGTCATTTTTTTCTATTCAAAAATACGAATCCAACATTACCGTTTGAATATGTTACTTTATTTTTTTGCATACTTTTTTTTTGCATAATTATATATCAAATTGTTCCGTGATTTGAGATATAAACTGTTTTTTTTTTAACTGTCTCCCAACTTACATTGGCAATTTTTTCTTATTATTTCAAAATCATACCTACTGGATTTGTGGGATCAATACTATCTCTTTTTTTTTTTAATTGAATATGAAATCGATCTTTAAATGCAACAAACATGAGTATTCATTTTAATGATGAAATAAAATATTCATTATAGTATGTTACTAAGACTTTTTTTTTTGTTCTTGAAACTGTCATGGATTCACATAACGTTGGAACATACGGCCATTGACATTGGCATGTTACAATAGAACTTGATGTTGTTACTATATGGTGTTACTTGTGAAGAGCAAAAGATAATAAATTGATTAGTGGAGAGGGACAGCAATGGTGCTATAGATCAATGTTACTGCTGCAAGGATAATTGGTACTTTCTCCAACGATTTCAATATCTAACCAAACCTCCCATTGATGAATGTTTCAACCAAAAGCAAAGAAAATGTAAGTAAGCTGGAAAAAGAAACTAAGTTGAGGGAAGGAGAGAGTTTGGACTGAGTTTTTGCAAATTGGAGAGCTATGTAAATGGATGATGTAAAGCAATATGTTAGGATTACACTTTGACATTGCAAATTCTGTTGAGCAACAATTTCAACGGTTATCTGTGCCTTTGGGCCCATGGGAGGAGGTGGTGGCGGCAGCGATGATGACGGGGAGGTTGCTCTTGGGCATTATTTGTAACCTGTGGATGAATGTCCATTTATTTTAATTTGTTGTGTATCAAAATATATTTCTATATGGAAAAGAGAAGGGCGTGACTAAAATTGAAATTTTGATTGGTTATTTATAAGTAGAAGTATTAAAAATTAAAAAGAAATTAGAACAAGAAACAAAAAGAAAAAAAGAATAAGAAAACAATGTTGGATGTCGGATACTTTTAGGTTGGTTTTCAAACCTATCTAAAAATAAAATCTGAATTTTAATTTAATTAATTAACATAATTATTTTAAAAAGATAGTATATAGTAAGGAATTTAAATTTTAATATTTATAATTTTTTATTTTTAAATTATTATTTTTTTATAAAAAATAAAATACAAAGTTTATTAAATGTTATCAGATAACCGAACTAAGAACAAGTAAAATATACCATCATAGGATGAAATCAGTTTACAGCTTTACAGACTATCATATTGGTTTGAAAAGAAGAAAATTAATGTAAGCTGGTAAAGATTTCCAAAGATTTGATGGACTTAATTTGTAGTTTTTAATTTTTCATACAACACCATAGGCATGACTTGAAAAGGACAACCATTTAGGATCTTATGAATATTGAAAGGAAAAAAAAAGACATAAATATAAAAAAAATTTCTTAATTAAAATTAAATAATTTTTTAAGTTGCTATCATTTTATTATAATTAATTAATTAAGTCTTTATTAGATAAAATTACTCAATAATCAATATTTTTTTTCAATCAAAAATTTAATTAGACAAAAATAAATATTCAAAAATTTAATTAAGTAAAAATAAATATTTAATGATTTAATTACATGAAAATAAATATTTAAAAATTTAGTTGAATGTAATAAAATATTAAGAACTTAGATAATTATTTAATTTTTATTAAAAACATTTTTTTATATTTAACCCAAGAAAAAACTTTTTGAACCGTGCATAATTTTTTCTTTTGTTTTGGTTAACCAATCCAAATTCACATAAAACACAGGATAGATTATTTGTCGGACCAAAATTCGGAGTAATTAAGGAGTTGTGGTCAATTTTATGTTTTATATCATATATTTTTAAATATTTTCTTTTATTTTTATTTAATTAAAGTTAAATACACATCTTAGAATTAGCATTTTGTTAAGAATACTAAAAAACAAAGGACCACGTAAAGAAGTAATTATGGGCATGGGTTATGAAAGTGGCAGCGGTTTGACTCTAAGAAATGGCAGTTTTGATGATTTTTTTTAAATTTTTTTGCATTAAAATTGGTATTGTTCATGCGCGATTACTTTTCACCCGCATAATAAATGTGATGAAAATATTTTTAATATATTGAAAACATGTTTTTTTCACTTTCAACTTAAAATTTTATTTTTAATTTTTATTTAAAACAACCTATCAAACATAATTTTGTTTCTAATTTTTAAAAATGTAAAATTAAAAACATAAAAAATAAAATAAAAATATCTCCAAACGAGTTATAAATTTTTCTTCGATCATTCATGAATCATAGTTACGAAAGTCTACATATTACATTAAAGAAAAAGTGACATCTACAAGTACAATTATATTTAAATAAAAAATACTAACAAATAATTTTACTATTATTTAATTAAAAATATAAATTTGTTAGATTAATATATTTGGTGCAAACAAAAAATTAATCCGTCTTAACATGTTTTATCATTATTAAAATATCACATCATTCAAATTGAAGATAAAAATCTTTATCAATTATTTTTAAATCATTTTATTTTTTAATAAAAATGCAAGAAAATATTCATTAAAATCAAATAATGAAAATCGGTGGAATTGAGAAAGTAGAAACATAAAATTTAAATTTCCACTGAAAGTAAACGTTTATATAGAAAATTTTGTACAGAAACAAAACAAAATGTGACTCATCTTTGGATTGGAAAATTTATGGTCAATGAAAAGAAGATAGTTGTAGCAATTTCTAGGAAGGGGAGGTTACTTCAATGAACCCAAAAAGCAAAATGGAAAAAGACCGTTCAATGTTCAAGCAGTTTGTGGGGACTGAGATGCTTTGGCTTTAATTTATTGGTCTGTCGTTACCGCGTGAAGTGTGGGGACTGGGGACCACCACAACAACGAATGACGCGCTATTGCTTTTGCTGGAATAGTTTCATCATCTATTTGCATACTCAAGTTCATCCGTAGCTACATCCTTCAACCCCAAATTTCTAGTAGTATTTGCCTACAGTGATGGCCTCTTCTGCTTTTCCGGTCTTACTAGACTGCGCTCGAGCTATTGAAGTTGGGGATCTGAAACTTGCCGATTCACTGCTTGAGCAGATCTGGACTCTTGCAGCTGAGGAACCCGACGAACAACAAAGGACGGTTGTGAAATACTTTGCAGAAGCTCTAGTTCGCCGAGCGTACGGACTCCATCCTGACTTTGCCTATTTCAAATTGCAGACGACTCCTCCATTGTATTTACGGTATTGGGATCGTATTGATGAAGGGAGAATCGATGATGCCATCAACAACACCGTGATGGGAAAGAAGCGAGTGCACCTCATTGATTTCCGCATACCACATCTCTATTTCACTGAAGACTTGTTTGATTTACTAGCCGATGCTTTTGACGATCTCATATCAGTCCGTGTAAGTGTCATATTACCACCGTCTCTGAAAAAATTTGTAAATGTCCAAGAAGAAAAGGATTATATCACTGAGGCCGCGCAATATAAATTTAAGTTGGAGAAGTTTGAAGTTGTTTACGCTAATAGTTTGGAAGAAGTGGGTGAGTCTATGTTGGATTTCAGAAGAACAGAGGATGAGGCTGTGGTCGTCTTCTATTTCTTTAAACTCTCTATGTTGCTGAGAGAGGCTGGAATATTGGAGAGAGAGTTGTTAAAGTTGAGGAATATAAACCCGGACTTTGTGATAATAAAAGAGTATGCTGCTAATCATAATCACTCCGATTTCATTAGACGCTTTGAGGACTCTTTTCAACATTACTCCCATGTTTTTGGTCTACATCTAGACAATAAAGAAGAGAATTGTTTAAGGCGACATATAAATAATATAGTGGGATGTGAAGGTAGGGATAGAATTGTGCGACCCCATACTTTGGATCAGTGGCGATCCCACTTGGAAACAAATGGCTTTTTTCCATTTCCACTCAAGATGGACCAGATTAGCAGGCTTAGTAATTGCTATCGTGAGGACAATGGGTGTTTGGTTAGGATCGAGGAGAATTGCCCTCTATATTTCACATCGGCATGGAAACTCAAAGATGGGGAGCATCACTTCAATCCAATCGGCAATAATTTTGTTCAAGGTATTTTTCTATTTTGAATTATTCTCGACATGTTTAAAAAAATACAGTTAGTAAAATTTACACTCCTCTCTAGTCATGATTTTGTAGCCCGTGATATAATTGTCTATATGTTTTTCTTTTTTAAGTTATAGTTATTAATAGTTCATATCAATAATCAATAATAATAACTCTAAATCTGTTCAAAAAATAATAATAACTCTAATTGTCTATAGTTAATATCAATAATCCCTTATATTATTTACATTTTTTACTTTCAATTGACCTTCTATTTATTGACATTTAACGAGTAATTATTGTATGATGCAATTATAAACTTTAATTGGGTTGAAAAAATTTGGGTTGTATTTTGTATGGGCTCGAGTTTGATAGATGAATATGTTTTGTATAATAATGTGTTGGGCTTTCTATATGTTAATGAATTGTTAAAATTTATTATTCCCTTTGTTTTGAAATTATTATTCTTTATTAACTTTTTTTTAAAATTAAATCAAATTTGATCATTATGTTTAATAAAATTATAAAATCAAAAAGCTTTTAAAAATAAGATTTGTAAACTTTGAATTTCAAAAATTTCAAAACATACTATTAATTTAATATAATACTTTAAAAAAATGAAGGTCAAAGTTAAGTTAGTTTGATAAAAAAAAGTCAATAAGGGACAATTATTTTGAGAGGGTATGAGTATAAAAGATGATGAAATATACACAATTTAAACAGAAAACTTTTAGTTGTGGTAGCTTATTGCTATTTTTTTTAAAGGAATCTATTTATTATATATCATATTCTTTATGCTTTGGGCAGAGAGAAGAGAAAAAAAAGGAAAAATGCAAGAAAAGAAAGGAAAAAGAAAAGTGAAGCAAAAGAAAGAATTAAAACATAATTTTTATTTATTATTTGTAATAAAATAAAAATTAAATTTTTAAAAAATAATAATAATAGATAGAAATATAAAACTACATAAAAATAGAAAATTAAAATTAAAACAAAATCAAAATCAAAATCAAAATCAAAATCATTTCATTAAAATTTATAATTGTTATACTTTTATTATTTTTTTCTTTTGTTTTAGACGTTCTCACTAAAAGAAAAAAAAGAAACTTTATAAATTTCAATAAATTAAAAAATAATAAATTTGATTAAATAATTAATAAAAAATATAATGCTCATAACCTAGCACAAAAATCTAACAACAAAACATAATTGCAATATATGAAATATAATCTAAATATTTTTATAAAATAACATTTTATGAATTAGTTTTTAATTATTTTTACATAATAATAATAATCATATATATACTAAAAACAATGAAAATTTTTGTTGAAAAACAATTCACCCCGACATAGCCTCGTACCTTTTTTTTTAATTAATAACTTTAATTTTCTCCAATGTTATAACAATTATGAAGTTCATTTATTGATTCTTCTCCATTAATTTAATAATATGATAATATAATTCTCCCTCTATCTTATATTGTATCTCCTTGATTTAAAATAAACTAAAAAAACCAAAACTTTAATTTTAATGTATTTTATACGAAATTTTATTTTTTATAAATAACTGTTCCAAGTTTTTAATGTGAAATATAAAAATTCATGAAAAATAAATTTAAAATATTTAAAAAGACTATTAAGTGTTAAAACATTTTCAATATAATTTTTAAAAATATTTACAAAAAAGAAAAGATGGGCAAAAATAATAAGAGGAAAAAAACATAATTAAAATTATTCCTTGATTAGTGAAATTTTCTTGAATAAAATAAACTAAAAAATATATACTTAAAAATTTATCACTATTTAATCTGTCATCAAAATTTACCATGAATTTATGAGCGAGTGTAATTTACATAATTTATATCAATCAAACATTAACAAAAAAAAAAGTTCATGAAATATTTATTTTAAAAATATAAAAAGATCACTAATATGGTTGGTATGAAGTTGACTTTTTTTCTTTTTTTTTTCTTATTTTTGTTTTATATATTACCAAAGAACAATGTTTTTAGGTAAAAATGATTGTTTTCTAAATCATGTAGAATGCATTTGTTGATAAAATTGTATTTTAAAAGTATAAAATAACGTTTGGAATGAAACAAGTAAAGGGAAATTGAATGCTATATTTTAAAATGACAATTTGAAAGTTAAAGAGTAGGCATTTGAATACCCTGATTGGGTATTTGAATACCCACATTTTGGAAAGCAAACATCCGAATATCCTATGTTTGGCATTCGAATATCTACACTTTAAGACTAAAATATAAGCATGTTGGAATTCTTTCATTCCAAAAGTTTTAGCATTTCATTTGAATGATGCTTTTACGTGGAAGGTGGTTTGAAACACCTTATGAGGTCATAAATATTTCTCTAAACACAATTTTAACAACCTTACATCTTTTCATTCTGAAAGATCAAAAACAGTTTTATCTTCCTATGCGCTTTTTTTTTTTGGTTTCATGGTTCACATGAGTTCAAGAAAAACATGAAGTGCAATCATTTTCTTCTTCAACTTTAGGCATTTTTTCTTGGGTATAACGTCTCCAAGAATCCATTTGCATTGCAGTAGGGAGACTATTATCTTTAAGAAATTTTCTTGGAAGTGTCTTGCCCAAATATCAATTTTTTCTTCTCTAATTCTGTATTTTTTGCATACTTTATTGATTCTGTTGCTACAACTATACCCAATATACAACAATTTAAGGATAATAAATCTCCTTCAATGGCAACATTATGTTGAAGTTCATGATCATGAAATGGAGAATATTTTATGGAAGGCTATTAAGAATGTTCTTGGTGTTGAACCAAAAATCATGAAGTTATTTTTCAATAACAACCTAACAAGAAATATGTTAACGAGAATTATGTAAGAAATCACAACTTGATGAATTGGTGTGAGAATGAACACAAAAAACATTGACATTGATTATACACTTCAATTGAATACAAAGATATTAGAAATTTATTGATGAATTATACTTAACAATGATATCATTAAAGTATGCTATAAATTGACTATGTGACATATTGTTTATGATTATAGCTTATTTAATTATGTCATATTCATGTTTGAGATTAATTCTCTTTTTTTGCATTATTATTTCTATCAATTATTCATGTGTTAAATAAATATATCATAAAAATATTAAATAAATAATTATATAAATGTCATGTGTTATACATATGTCATTAAGGATAATATAATAAAAGAATTTATTAAGTAATCTTAGATTATGTAAATTATATAAAAATCTTACATTTCTTAAAATCAACAAAAGACACGAATCATCTATTCCTTTTAAATATTATTTTTTTGTCATAATCATTTACCTTCCCAACATTTAAAAATCTGCGAACTAAACACTTCTTAGGCTTAATATATGTATATCACTTGCTATGCATAATGAAAGCAAATCAACATCGATAACCAAACCACTTCGCTCTTCTCATTTACATTTCTTTATACTAGATCTAGACTTAATAATTCGTATATTCATGTTGTGTAACATATTAAAATTTATGTATTTATACCATGTTTTACGTGAAAATTACGTATCATAATTCGTATTGATATAAAAAAATAAAATATAATTTTTTTTTGTTTTTATTAAACTCATATATAGTTATTGATAAAATTTTAAACTGAGTCATCTCATGTCATTTTTTATATTATATTCGTATCATATCATCATATCGTATTTTAAATCACTAGATCTAACTAGATCGATAAGTTTTCTCTTCCTTTTACTTTCTCTCTTTTTACAATATGTTTGCGTTTTTCTTTTTCCATTGCTCATTCATATATCCAAAATTTGGTTGATCGACTGGAGATTAACATTTGACGAGGAGACTGGACAATTTTCCCTTCCATTCCCATTCTTTCATTATTCTTTTTTTCTTTTGCTTTTTCATTTTTCTTTCTAGTTTTGTTCTATTTTTTTTATTTTTCAATTTATTTTAATTTTAAAAAATTAAAAAATATTTCATTGGTTTTCTAATATGTCAATGAAATATTCTATTGGTATATATTTTGACTAATTTGAGTTTAAATTAAAAGTGTTGTGTTAAAATTTTATCAATTAATTCAAAGATGATTAATTGATAAAATTTGATCAATAAACTAAAAAAATGCTAAATTGGATCGTTGACCCTTAATTTTATGATAAAGAATCTACATATGTCATCATGCCTTTCTTAATTTATTGATATTTAGATTTATGATTATATTTGTTAATGATATTTTTATCAATTTTGTTATAGGTTTCAATCCAAGTCCTCTATTAGAAGATAAAGTACAACCTCTTCGAGGGGTATTAACTTTTCTTTCTTTTAGTTATCTTTTTCAAGTCTCCTAAACAAAACAAAACTCAAATTTTTACTTGGACTAATATGCAATTTGATCCTTAAATTATATTATTTTTTATGATTTAGTATCGATAAAAAATTTATGATTAAGTATATCAATTTTCATTCTCATACCATTTTTTTCCTTAAATACTAACTCTATTAATAATATGCTAATATAGCAATAAAACAACGAATAAGATCACAACACATAATGCATTTTCAGTGGCCAATTATATCTGCCACATCATTTTTTTTATTAATATCGTTAGTTAATAGTATAAAGTGTTTGACGAAAATAAAATTAGTATATTAAATCATGAATTTTTTTTTATAAATATCAAATTGTAAAAGTAATATCGTTCAAGAGTATAAATTGCATATTAATCTTTTTTTTTTTTCATTTTTACTTTGGTTTTAACTTTAAAAAGTTATCAATAGTTTGTATATTTTTTAATGAGTTAAGGTCTAAATATATACTATTCTATCTTCACTAAAAGAATCAAATTTATCATTCATTTTTGGATAAGTGCAATTATAACATTGTGCTTTTAATTTGATAAAAAAAAATTATCAAAATCTAACGGTGAAAAAAATATTTTGGAAGAAAACAAAACAATAATCTTCAAAATAATAATTTTTACTATTAACTTTTGATTATTTTTAATTAAATTCAAATTATGATGCCAAAAATTTATATATATTTATTGGTTGCTTCAAAGCATGCCAAAAGTTTTCTTATAGCCTTTTTTTGAAACAATAGTTTTTTAAGTACCAAAGAAAATATAGAATTTTACAAAAGCATAATAGGGGCCGCCTGAATATTGAAGTAAATATTGTTTGGACTGAAAATTTAGGTAAAAATATTAAACTTCAAGTCCTGTAGTTAAAATGAAAAAAGGAAAACTTTAACAAAAAGCTTCAATTTAAATGGTCAAAATGGTAAAGATGGCAATGGTTACGGTATAAAAGGATATTTGACATTATCCAATCTAATTAAGTAGGATTAGTGTATTTTATAAAAGGTTTGGATAGAATACATATAATAAGCTTAGGGCATTTGTTATCCGAATCTAAATATAAATAATGAATTTTTTAATATTTACAAATTATTTAGTAAAATGTTTAAATTATCTAAAGATGAAGTCTATTTTTAAATTTATTAATTTAATTTTATTAATAAAACATATAAAATAATTATATTTTTTTTATTATTGAATTCAAATTGTGTTAGGTTCTTGTAATAAATACCAGTAGATTTTTAACTAAATAAATGGAATCAGATTTTAATAGGATATTATTGAATGGTTTCAGTGTATCTTAAAATTAGTGGATATTTTATCTGTTATCATCCCCACAAAAAATGTTAATTTAAGGATGTATCGCTTTTTCTTTTTATATGTTGTTTTGGATTTTTTATTTTTTGTTGTAATTCATTATTATCTATATTAACACAGGGTTTCAAATTAAATCAATTGGCTGCTTTGGCTGAGATATATGACATGTCAGAAGAGCTATGTTCTGCATATGAGTTTGAATTGGCTTTAACATGGACCAGTGAGACTAATGTGAATGGAATTAGGTTCGATCCATACAAGAAACATACTCTATTCATCCAAAGTACTTTTTGTTATGGGTATAATTTTAAGGTTGCAAATTTTTTTGGAAAAGTTATAGAAGAGTTTGCTGGGAAAGCGCTTCAATCAAGTGAGCACTTCCTTGTTGAGCCATGTATTTTTGAGCTTATGAAACTTGACAATCCAAATGATGTTGAATTGATATATCCTAACGATTATGCTGCTGCTGCAATCTGTTTACAAAACCGTTATACCACTGATGATGTTTATGTAGTAGCATTCTTGTGGTGTTCATATAAAACATGGTCTGAAAAAGCAGAATCCGTGGCACTTCGTATCTTCAATAACTTGAAAAATATGAAGAAAAGGTTTGTGAAAGTAAGGGTTCAGGACACTGAAGTTGGGTTTCTGGAAGAAGCTATTCTGAACATTCCGCAGCTGACAACGCCTATGATAAATCCTCCACCAGCTTCATCTACCAATCATTTTATATACTCAAACACAAAGGGTGGTCATGTAATGGAAATACAAGGGCATAATAAGCTGGTACCAATCCTAATTTTATTTACATGATCTGATACTTATATTATTCTAGGCCTAGGGTCTAATGATAATAATATTTGCTTTTAGGGGGGAGTGATTCCAAATTTCCACCCACAATTACCTATGCATGCTTCAACAACAGCTGGAACAGGTGGAGTAGTATTGGAAACACCAGGGCCTCATGAACGGGTAATCTATTGTTCCTTTATCACTATATTCAAGGTTACAATTATAATAACTGCTCTTAATTTTTCTATAAAAATGTTGCATTAATTAACTTTTTTACACTTCAATTATTCACTTTTTTACCTATAAATCAACCTTATTGTTCTAAAATATGAAAAGCTAATTGTTTAAAAATGACAATGACTGTAAATAATTTGTTTTTCTTTTTCTCACTATGGATTTGTGCTCTTGGTTGCTTATTATGTTAGGAGAGTGGGAAACAAACTTCTTTTGAGCCAATTGCAAATAACGAGAATGAGATGGTAAAACCAAATGTAAATAACTTAGCAATCCCAATTGCTGAAGGAAAAAAGCGAACATCTGATGTTTGGGAAGAATTTAGCAAGAAGAAAGAAGGGGATGGGAAAATACTCGCTATATGTGTGCATTGTGATAGAAATTTTGATGGTTCAAGCAAGAAAGGAACTACTCACCTGAGAAATCACTTGAAAAGATGTAAAGAAAGAGCAGCCAAAGTTGGGAAAGATAATTTAAAAAATGATAGTGCTAGTGCAAGTAATTCTTCATTTGATCAAGATAGGAGTAGCATGGATGTCGCAAGAATGATTATTAAGCATCAGTACCCATTGAATATAGTTGAGCATGAATTTTTTGGCAATTTTTTGAAAAATTTGCAACCAATGTTCAAACTTCAATCACAAGATGCTCTATCATCTGACATAATTCATGTCTATAAAGAGGAAAAGCATAAACTCCTTCGATGTTTTGATAAGCTATCATGTCGCTTTAATTTGATAATTAGTTTGTGGGCACATGATCTTGAAAGGACTGTGTATTGTTGTTATGTTGCACAATTTATTGATGACAATTGGGAATTGAAGAAGAAAATTCTTGCTTTGAAAAGTTTAGGGAATCAATTTGAGAAAATGACTTTGGTTGAAAATTTCAAAAAGTTTCTTGTGGATTGGAATTTTGACAAGAAAATTTGTTCCTTGATCATACATAATTCCTCTTCTTGTTTAGAGACAGCTGAAGAAATAAGAAAGAGCTGGCAGTGCTTTGTAGCTTCACATCCTTCAAGCACATTTTTCATCAGTAGTGATGAATGTGTTTGTGGTCTCCTTGGTAAGGATAACTCAGGTGAGAAGAATGTTGGAAAATCTATTGATGGTGCCATTAGAACTTCAAATGAATGTTTGCGGGATATTTTTGGCATCTACAAGAAACTGAGTCAATGGGATGGAAAAGGATATCCATTGATGAATGTGAAATCTGATAACAAGTGTTGGACATGTAGCTTGGTTTTGGCAATTGCAGCTGTTCTTGATCCGCGGTTTAAATTTAATTTTGTGGAGTTCTCCTACAATGCAATCTATGGCAATGATGCAGCCAGGATTCACTTGAGAATGATTCGTAATACTCTCACTAATATTTTTGATGAATATGCAAGTAATATGTCTAGTGGGACACTGTTCTTCGATGATACTAATTCATGGACATTGTTGAATGCTGAAGAAAATACAATGGAATCTTTCCATAGTTGGTACAATTCCAAAAGAAATACTGAAGCCTCATCAATGTCAGAGCTTGATAAGTATCTTTCTCAACCTATAATTATTTCTTCCAATCCAGAGTTTGATATACTTGGTTGGTGGTGTGAACAAGCTTCTCACTTTTCTATTCTTGCGAGGATGGCTCGAGATATCTTAGCAATACCTGTGTCATCTATTATATCAGGTTCCACTTTCAATGAAAAAGTTTTGATGGACAATCCAATATTCAGTGGATTAGATCCTCAGATCATAGAGGCGATGATATGTGGCAGGGAGTGGTTAGAATCTCCTAAAGAAGGTAATATTGAATTAAGTTCTTATTATCATCTTATCTCCTATAGAAAATAAATAATAAAGTAGAGTAATATGGAAATAAGTTCTATTATTGAAAAACCCTTTTATAGATATGGGTCAAAACTCTACAGTTTTAGTTAAGATGGAACCAAGCTATATATTGATACAAACTGAAAACTTACAAGACCAATACACTTTTAAAGAGGTATTAAAACTTTGAGCAAATTAGGCAAGATGAAGTTTCTAACTCAGTCAACAGCTATAGTTGTGCTATCTTGTTGAACTTGTATTCTGCGTCATTGCAACATGACGTTCTCGTTAACTTATTGTCGCAGATGACAGAGTAAATCTTGCACCAATGCAGAACAGGGTATGTGCATATGATATAATTGATCAATTGAATGTGTTTTGCTACATTATAACCTTGAATTCTGGAAAATTGAGTTTTTTTTATGCATTTTCATTTGATAGGCTAAAAGGAAGATGGAGGTGAAAGAGAATTATGTGGTGAAAAGTTGCAAGAAGGGGACAACAACATGGATAGAAAAGGTTACACTCAATAATTCCCTTCATATTTTGTAAACCCATATGACGAAAACTCAACCTAAAATCTTGGGCTAGTACTATATTTCTAACATCTCATATATATGCCTAAAAAGATTTCATATTTTCAGAATTGATTTATTATTTAATGTTTTTCAGAATTATTTGGACTTTTGTAGGATGTTCGGGCATATTTGATGTCTCCTTTCACAAATAAAGAATTAGAACATTTGAGAAAATGGCAAACTCATGCAATAAATGGGTATGTATGATACATCATTGCAATCTCAGTCATGATCATATGGCTTAATTAAGGGGTCATAATCATCAAAATAATAATGAAATTTGTTGTACTTATTTTAAAGAGAATCTGTTGGACAAGATAAGATACGGGATAGTGCGTTAGCATCTTTGCTTATGATTCCTCCAAATGATGTTGATCTTAAGAATGCACCAAATTACTATATTGAGGATACTGTAAGTATCCTTTCAAAATAATACTTCTTTTTCGTGTTTGTTCTTTAAAAAAATTGCTTGAATTAATGCCTTTATTGCATCTGCCTTGCCCATATTTGAAGGTTGTGAATCAGTTTTTCGTTTTGCTTAGAAGAAGATATGAGAAATTCCCACATGAGTACATAAAGCACCATTCATTCGATTCTTGTATTGCTGTGAGTACCTAAATTTATTCAAAATCTTAATTAAGTTCCATATACACGTTAGTTGGCATGAGAATAACTTCTCAACTATATATGATGAATTCAGGATTTCCTGATTAAGGGATCAAGGACTGAAGATGAAGTGTTAAGTCGGGTTAAAAAAGAGGACTTTAAAGGCGTGAGCAAGGTAATGTTTTTTTTTTTTTTTTCTATAGGGTAATTAGTTGTTCTAGTTTATAATGCGATATTATAACATAATCCAGTAAGAAGCATTGTAACATTTTTTTTTGTCTGTCAATGCAGTTGTTTCTGCCAATTTGTTTAAATAATCATTGGCTTCTTTTTTATGCTGACATTGATGATAAAAAATTGCTATGGTTGGATTCAATCGAAAATTCTCGAATGTCCAATGATTCGGAGAAGCATATAATCCAACGATGGTTTTTAGAGTTTCTATTGCCGTTATCAGGACATGATCATAAGGATTGGTCATTTGATGTCCCAGAAAATATTCCTATGCAAAAGAAGTAAGCAAATATTCTATTCTAATTTGAGAGGAATAATGAAAATGAAGCTTTTGGTTTTCATTTTATGGTTTATAAAAAGATTCATCACCCATAGTTACTTGCATACGCTTCGAATCTTTGCAGCTCTGTGGATTGTGCACTCTTTGTGATGAAATATGCAGACTGCCTCACACATGGCAATTATTTTCCTTTCACTCAAGATGACATGCCTCACTTTCGACGCCGGACGTTTCTTGATCTATACCATGGACGTGTATGTTTGGGAGGGAGCCAAGGTTATTAACTCTTGCTTAAGGATTGGCATTTTAATGTGACATATGTTTAATTTGCATGGTTAATTTTTTAAAATACAATTTAATGAGACATATCTTAATCTTTTTATCCTGTTGATGTAGAAAAAACATTACAAATACAAATTAAATTTGATTAATCCCAAAAAAAAGTTTAATTTAACTGTCAAAGAAATTCATAAAATGAGTTAATAAATCTCATTGATTTGAATGTTACTTGTTCAAAACACTTTGGAGTATTTATCAAATTTAAGTATGTCAATTTTACTTATATTTTATAGGAAATTTGATTTTTTACCCTGTGGAGATGAGAATGGATACTAAATTTTGGGATGAGTAATGGAATAAATATAATTTTAAAATTTTTATAGAGTAGAAGGACGAGTAATGTAGCAACCACCTTGTATCTATGCTTGTACCTTATATATTTATATACATATATATAATAAATAGATTTTTTATTTTTGTAAGATTATTCATATCTTTAGAGATGAATTTTTGTATTGTTTAAATGGCTAGCTGGGCTTTAGTGAGGATTGTAGTCATTGTCTTTTGGCTAACCCTCCTTAAGGGGAAGATATCCTAGGAGTAGCAAGACCTAGAACCTCTAGAATTTAAGTGGTTTGACCACTCCTTTACACCGAAAAAATAGTTTTTTTATTTAATCTTATAAATTTTTTATTTTAAATTAATTAGATCTAATATATTTTTATTTATAAAAAATTAAAATAAATGTGCAAGATAAAAAATTAAAAATAATTTTTTATTTTTTAATAAGTTATTAAGATTATCCATACCCATTAAATCTTCACAAATAGTAATGTGATAAATTTAAAATATTAGTTCGGGTACAAAGATGAAGACAACATAAAAAATTATAATAAAAATGGGAAGACAATGTCTTATCTATTTCATTCCCTACTTATTGATATCCCTAATTAAGATATTAATAACAATAAACCTTGAGTAAGTAGGATGCATGTAAACCACATGGCTTAACTTTGTTATTATCGCATTTGAGCATTTGGTTGATTGACGTATGATACTTTGCTCAAAAGAGTAAGCTTTGAATTTCCTTAGCTAGATTATCTAATTTGTTTAGAGTTACATACTCTTATCACTTACCTGAGATCATTTGCTGTCTCAGATAACAGAGCAAATCGTGCACCACTGCAAAATAACGTAGGTGCATATGATAAAAGGTGACCTGGATTAAATGTTTTACCTACGCTATAACCAAGAATTTCGGAAGACTGAGTTGCCTTTATGCATTTTCATTTCATAGGCTAAAAGTAAAAGGAAGATGGACGAGAAAGACTGTACTTCTCTGGTTAAAATTTCGAAAAATTGGAATTCTGAAGAAACTAATAGTACTGGAGACAATGCCAAAGATTCCGACATAAATGGTAGTTTATGATACTTATTGTTATTATTATTATTATTATTATTATTGTTATTATTTATCTAACTTGAAACTGACCCGTTGAAATACCAGACGGTGATCCATCTCTAGACAATTGGTTGGAGTTACAAAGCTCCGCTTCTGAGTTTGCTGGTGAAGAAGCAGTGAGCATGGAAGCTTCAGTGTGCAGTCCGAACATGTTGGAAATGTCAAAATGAAGCAAGTCCAATTGTAATTTGTTTATTAGATCCTCTTATCTATTTTCTACAATTTTCTATGGCGCGTAAATAATTTATCTAAATCTTAGACCCAACCCTTTACCTAAAATCTTAATTTTTTAATTAAATAAATATTTTATTATCGTGTTATGGGCAGGCTTGTGTTCAGAATTCCAATCCCAGCCCTGCCTAATCTCCATCTTTCTTTGAGCAGGCCAGAAATGCATAAGGGGGTGAGAAGGCAATAAGGATGATTGTACTTACC